>NC_137928.1:1427208-1440968 GCF_963457725.1 Sprattus sprattus
GGACGTCAAAAACAGTAAGTTAAACTGTGTGTGTGTGTGTGTGTGTGTGTGTGAGAGAGAGAGATATGTGGCATATGTTATCTAGTCGGCATGAGTCTGTGTGTGTGTGTGTGTGTGTGTGTGTGTGTGTGTGTGTGTGTGTGAGAGAGAGAAGGCATATGTGTATCTAATAAGCATGAGTCTATGTGTGTGTGTGTGTGTGTGTGTGTGACTATCTCTCTGTGTTGCAGTAATTCTAGGGAAGTCTCATTACGTACTCTATGGACTGGTGGCAGCAATGCAGCCAAGGATGCTGGTCACGTTTGACGAGGAGCTGCGTCCACTACCTGTGTCTGTGCGCGTGGGACAGGTGAGTCTGTCTGTCTGTCTGTCTGGCTGTCTGTCTGTCATTGACGTGAAGCTGACGTGAATTTTTGGTAACGTTCTTGGCATGACACGTCACTCTGTAGAAATTATACTATAGAAGCAGATACTATTAATGCTATTAAAATAGCATGAATTAAGTACTCTGTTACAGCGTGGGACAGATGTGTGTGTGTGTGTGTGTGTGTGTGTGTGTGTGTGTGTGTGTGTGTGTGTGTGTGTAATTTAACAGCATGGGCCAGTTAGTGTTACCAGGAATATTAATCTGTGTTTTAACTTGTATCTCCCTGGATCTCTCACACCATCCTCTCCTCTCTCTCCCCAGGCGGTGGATGTAGTTGGTCAGGCAGGGAAGCCCAAGTCCATCACAGGGTTCCAGACCCACACCACGCCCGTGCTGCTGGCCCACGGGGAGAGAGCGGAGCTGGCCACCGAGGAGTACCTCCCCGTCACCCCTATCATGGAGGGCTTCGTCATCCTCCGCAAGAACCCCAACTACGATGCCTAAACACACACACACACACACACACTCGCTCATGGGGACCTCTGTTATTCTGTACATGATGCCTAGAGACCCTTTCCTTCCTGTCCCCCCCCCCAACCCCATCTCCAACGCCCCTGGTCCTTGTCTGTCCATTTTTGTCCTCCGTTTGTAAGTAGCGCATGGATTTACATAAGAAATACGACATGAAATCTGATTGTGCCCATCCAGTTTATTATATTTTTTTTCTTTCTTGTTTGTGTTTGGTTTTGTTACTATTACTTTAAATGGTTGAAATAAAAAATGTGAAATTATGTGGAAGTTCATGTCATTATTGGTGTGTGTGTGTGTGTGTGTGTGTGTGTGTGTGTTAGTGGAAATGAGTGAATGAGAAGGAGAGAATCGTGTATTGCCCAGGGAATGGAGTGGGCTTCAGGGCTAGATGATAGAGGTGTGTATTTCTGTATGTTAGGATGATAATGGCCAGCCAGGGATGAGGCATGGATGTTTCGTTCAGAATGTCTGACACAGGAGTTCTTGTTACTATGACACCAGCAAATTCTTTGTAACACAAGGAAGACTTCGAAATCTGTGTTGGACTACCATGTTAAAAAATGACAGTGTGAACTGATCTATTATTCTTGATAATTGAACTATTGATTGGACTTCTGGCGTCATTACCTCACGTTAACGTCACTGTTGGGACACGCTCCGCCCACGTGACAAGACCACGACTGTCATCCCAAGGGAAAGCTAAACGTGAAACCAACCAAACCTCCTGGCTACCCATACAAGGCTAAACAGTAAGTAACCGTCTTTAAGACTTTTAACAGTATTTCAGACCTCGCAGTTATCCTCAGCATTAGTTCTGATTAAAACAAATGCGTTTCGCCTATTGTAACTATTAGCGCCGCTGTACAATAACATTAAACTTACGAAATCACGCTCACTCCCTCGTCACATGACAAGGGAGACTGGAATTCCCAATGTCGTTAAGCCGGAAATAACGACGCTGTTTCCGGGAGGTTTCTGTCCGGCTCTGCGGACTTCAGGAGAGAGGTATTTACTATTGCTCTATCTTTGCCATTCTGTATTTCGCTGCAAATTCACGGAAAAAAGCCGGTGTCTCCCTCTTTACGTGTGTTAAAAGGCAGTGGTTATGTGCGGGTGTTGAGTACGGGTTGACAGGTGCGGTAAAGTTATTTTACCGGTGTCACTATCCTGAGCTACCCTCCCTACCCTCTTTCTGACTCTCCCCATGCTGATCCCGTCGGGCAGGTTGTCACTGGTTTCCATGATTTTCTCATAAATCAAGACACGTGTGATTTGAGTTCATTGATAAAATATGACATCACACGGATCGTGGATGGGGAAATCCCACAGCAGCTTTAATTATTGCGTTCAACTCCATCAACCCATTACAGAAACCGGTGCTCTGTTTATTAAGACTTCGGGTAACGTTAGCTGTGACGGGAGTGGTCTACTTTGGGTATCTGTATTAACTAGCGAACAATAATGGTTCCGACGCCACAAACCTTACACATTTAATATCAGCCGTTGAAAACGTCAATTCAGGTGCCGGCAAGTTGGATGGTCAGCTAATATGGCAGTCACTGGTGTAATGATCCTTGTCATAGCTGTCAACCTCGATATCCATGCTGTTTTCCAGTTTGTGTCTCTTGTTCATGCCTGTAACGAGTGACATGGTACCCACTTGTACCACGGTACCCCCCAGAGCCTTACGATCTCTCTGAGCTATAAACTCGTATGCCAGTACATGCCTTTAAAACATACTGTCCATGTCAACGCTGCCATAAAGTGTGTTTAAAAGGCGACGGGATATTAATTTGGCTATGTGTGGCGAACAATATGTTGTATTAAGAAATGTATTTTTTTTAAACACTTAAGTAGGGCAATATCTTAAATGGATTTATGAACTGTAGCCACACTGCTGCTGCCACTTTGCAACTTTGTCTATTCATTTAGCTGAAATTTTGAGTTAGGGTACCATGGTGATTTGCAGGTGTACTGTCTAGTAGCGTAATGCTAAGCTAAAGAGCCGTACCTCCCTACCCTGGGTTTTTTGGGGGGCGCTTTTCATAAGTTAGGTTAGGCCTTGCGTGATCCACTTGGGGCTCCGTTTCTGTTGGTGAGTTGAAAGCTGTCGCTAAATGTAGATTACTAAACCACTGCTTATTAAAGTAAGCATAGGATCTCCGAGTCACAATCAGTCGCGTTTACCTGGTTTGTAAGCAGATGTTAATTTTTCACCTGTTACAGTGTATTAAGCTAAATAACCTAAACCTAATGGCCGAGAAAGTTCTGCCGTTAGCTTACGTTGACGTTAGCTGTTGAACTGAAGATTTGGTCGGTGAATAACACGTGCCATGTTGACATATTAACTCGCAGTGTTGAGAGGAAATCGAGCATTTACTGTAAATCTGTTACATCTATATTAGTCGGTTCGCCATAAAGCTTTATTTTATGTCACGCGTGGCCACTGCTGTCACCATCGTATAGCTAGCTTCTGCCATATATTTCGATTGGTGGGTGGGGAACTAGCGCTAGCGTACTAGCTAAATCATTATTTGGGTATTGCACGACTGTTTATGTGATGTTATTGAAGATGTCGGAGTAACTGCATTGTAGGTATAAATATATTATATTTGAGCATGTATCTGCAATGCACAATTAGTGTTTTGGTACGCATAACGTTACGTCGATGTGGGGCGGTTTACAAATGGATCAGGGGAAATCAGCTAGTGTTTCACTGCCGAAAGTGACACCTGACAGCTTCGAACGTCTGTGCCCAGTGTGTATGTTATAGCGTACTAGTCAGCTAACATAGGGGGTTTATGCTCATAAAATGCCTACAGAATACCTGTTAACCTTCCTTTGTTGAATGTGGTTACATTATTGTAAGTATTGGGCCCAAAATACACTCGAAGTTTCGCCCGAGTGAGCTGGAATGTCAAGCGAGGTGTCTGACCATCTCACAGACGTACTTTATCTTGCGCCATCAGTGCTTTGAAATGGAGACTATCAGTTTGTCAATTCTTGCGATGCTGTTAAGTCTACATGCTAAGGTCTTCATTACAAGAATTACCGCTAATCTTTTTGGACACAAGGCTTAGAGGTAACGCACCGTTAAATCCTAGCAAGGCGCTGATTTGTAGGTGGCAAGTTGCCCCGTGTGCAATGCAGCTAACGTTATCACACCTCGTAGTTTCTCTGGCTTGTTAAACATTATACAAGCACACTCGTATGGGAGGCAAACGCGGCCAGCCTTCATTGATCAGCGCTGAAACATCAGTTGCAAGGAGGTTAACCGGGTTTACAGTGCTAATATTAGCTAGCTAACGTATAAACTCGCCATGATTAGGTACTGGCCTACTTGGAAAGTGTTGATACTGTTTGCGAGAATAACTAGTATTGCATTAGTAAAGTGTCATTGATGAAGTAGCCATCAGCATATCGTTGGTGTGTGGTGATGACATTCTGCTACTGTGTGCACGGACGCACATTGCACACACCCGGCTTTTCCCCCGTACATGTGCTTGCCTGCCGGTCTGCGCGCGCGTGAAGGCAGGAACCACGTGGTTGCGTCAGGCATGCCGCCAGCTTGCGCGCGATCAGTTGAGAGGCGCCGGTGCCGCCGCCTATCGCTGAGCACGTGAAAGTGGTCCTATCCGACTCGGGGCATTCAGAGCTGGAGAAGCGAGCACAAATTGTAGTGTTCCTGGGTAACCCTACCACCGAACGGTCCTCTTTGCAAATACCGCCATTGCATTGTTAAGACAACGGGGCTTTGTCAGACAGTTGTCATGACAACAGTCCCTTTATGTAAGGAACGTGCAAAGTGTTCTGAACACGCCACACTCATGGCCAAGAACTTGTTTGGACACCGGAGACCTTAAAAATAGGTTTCAGGCACAACCAAAGACACAGTTTGGACGCCAGGGTGGGACTGTTGAAGGAATCCTAACCCTGTATGTTTGTAGGCTGTAGGTTTTCAAAGCAGTTTCACTGCGTACTGGCCTAACAATACCTATTTGGCTTTTGGTAACGTTACTTTCAAAGACTGTGTTTGTAAGAGAGACGGGTGGTTCGACAATCCTACTTCATTCTGTATATGATGGAAATGTTTGAAAAGCACACACACACACACTCTCAGAAAGAAGCTTTTGCTCTCCCTCCCTCCTTCACTAGTTCTGGCTTTTACCTGCTGTTCCTTGTGTGTGTTTCTATGTGCTGTCTGATGCTCCATCTCTACTCCCTCCTCTCATGAGCGTGACTCAGACAGTGCGTGTGTGTGTGTGTGTGCGTGCGTGCGTGTGTGTGTGAGCCTGTTCAGCATACTGGCATACACGAGTATTTCATTCTTTTTCTGTGTGTGTGTGTGTGTGTGTGTGTGTGTGTGTGTGTGTGTGTGTGTGTGTGTGTGTGTGTGTGTGTGTGTGAGCCTGTTCAGCATACTGGCATACACGAGTATTTCATTCTTTTTCTGTGTGTGTGTGTGTGTGTGTGTGTGTGTGTGAGCCTGTTCAGCATACTGGCATACACGAGTATTTCATTCTTTTTCTGTGTGTGTGTGTGTGTGTGTGTGTGTGTGTGTGTGTGAGCCTGTTCAGCATACTGGCATACACGAGTATTTCATTCTTTTTCTGTGTGTGTGTGTGTGTGTGTGTGTGTGTGTGTGTGAGCCTGTTCAGCATACTGGCATACACGAGTATTTCATTATTTTTCTGTGTGTGTGTGTGTGTGTGTGTGTGTGTGTGTGTGTGAGCTTGTTCAGCATACTGACATACACGAGTATTTCATTCTTTTTCTGTGTGTGTGTGTGTGTGTGTGTGTGTGTGTGTGTGTGTGTGAGCTTGTTCAGCATACTGACATACACGAGGCAGGCAGAGAGCCACCCAGTCTGAATATGAGGTCACACTGGACGTGTCTGCAGTCATTCATTAATATCCGCTTTTCTGACACGCCCCTTTGCGTTCCTCTACCTTGGGCTTTTGTACGGTCAAGAGAAATACATCTTTATATTCTCCTCTTCGCTGGGTGACTGACTGCCCAAATGACAGACACACACACACACACACACACACACACACACACACACGTATGAAGTAGATGTAGGCTGCTGTCATCATGTCGTCATCATGTGTGACCCCGCCCTCCCTTTCTCTGATAGGTCAAGTGTTGAGCCAAGCAGTGAGATCTACAGTCCCTGAACCGGGACATCCACACCTGAGATAGTGAGTCACTCTCCGTGTGTGTGTGTGTGTGTGTGTGTGTGTGTGTGTGTGTGTGTGTGTGTGTGTGTGTGTGTGTGTGCGCGCTCATTTGTGTGTGTGTGCGCGTGTGTGTGCGTGTATGTGTGCGTGTGTGCGTGTATAACAAAACACGCCTGAGACAGTGAGTCACATCTCTTTGTATGTGTGTGTGGTCCCCTGTGCATGCGTCTCCCCTCCTTCAGTGTGTGTGTGTGTGTGTGTGTGTGTGTGGTCACCTGTGCATGCGTCTCTCGCTCCTTCAGTGTGTGTGTGTGTGTGTGTGTGTGTGTGTGTGGTCACCTGTGCATGCGTCTCTCGCTCCTTCAGTGTGTGTGTGTGTGTGTGTGTGTGTGTGTGTGTGTATGTGTGTGTGTAACCCAACGTTCTGTGGGGGTGTTTTGTGTGCTGGTTAAAGGTTATGTTGTGTTCTCTTCTGCTGATGTAGGATATAAGTAAAAAGGTCATAGGTTATAGGTCAAGGTTAAAGGTTAAATGTTATGTTCTCATGAGGGGGTGAGGTGCATGTGATTCTGGAAAGTCTATTTTTGCATCAACCCAAACTGAGCTGTATTTATTTATAAATATTTATTTTAGCACTTCAACACGTGGTCAATAAACTTGGCAACATTTCATTCTAAACATCTCAGTGGACGACCGATCAGAGGAGATGCTAAAGCTACGTCTGGGAATAACCTTTTAGGCTAACCCTTAAACTGGTGCTAACGCTAGGGCTAGCCTTTAAACTGGTATGTTACTATAACTGAGAGTGAATGAAGTCTTGACCAGGTCTCTGGTGGATAACGCTAAGAGTGTGGATAGCTCTTCCCTTTACGAGCGCCGCTAGTCGTGCACAGTAGGCTACCCCCTTACTTCATATTTGCCTGTAGATTAGGCCCATCACATCTTTAGCTTGCTTCTGAATGTCACGCTATGTCTCTGCAGGTGTGTGTGTATGAGTGCCTTCATGAGGATCCTGATGAGATGAATAAACCTGTGTGTGTGTGTGTGTGTGTGTGTGTGTGTCTCTCTGCAGGTGTGTGTGTGTACGAGTGCCTTCATGAGGATCCTGATGAGATAGATAAACCTGTGTGTGTGTGTGTGTGTGTGTGTGTCTCTGCCAGGTGTGTGTGTACGCGTGCCTTAATGAGGATCCTGATGAGATAAATAAACCTGTGTGTGTGTGTGTGTGTGTGTGTGTGTGTGTGTGTGGGGGGGGTGTGTGTGTGTCTCTCTCTCTGCAGGTTTGTGTGTGTGTGTGTGTGTGTGTGTGTGTGTGTGTGTGTGTGTCTCTCTCTCTGCAGGTGTGTGTGTACGCGTGCCTTCATGAGGATCCTGATGAGATGAATAAACCTGTGTGTGTGTGTGTGTGTGTGTGTGTGTGTGTGTGGGGGGGGGTGTGTGTGTGTGTGTGTGTGTGTGTGTGTGTGTGTGTCTCTCTCTGCAGGTGTGTGTGTACGCGTGCCTTCATGAGGATCCTGATGAGATGAATAAACCTGTGTGTGTGTGTGTGTGTGTGTGTGTGTGTGTGTGTGTGTGTGTGTGTGTGTGTGTGTGTGTCTCTCTCTGCAGGTGTGTGTGTACGCGTGCCTTAATGAGGATCCTGATGAGATGAATAAACCTGTGTGTGTGTGTGTGTGTGTGTGTGTCTCTGCAGGTGTGTGTGTACGCGTGCCTTAATGAGGATCCTGATGAGATGAATAAACCTGTGTGTGTGTGTGTGTGTGTGTGTGTGTGTGTGTGTGTGTGTGTGTGTCTGTCTCTGCAGGTGTGTGTGTACGCGTGCCTTCATGAGGATCCTGATGAGATGAATAAACCTCCGCAACCTCTGACGGGACCCCCCCCTTCTGCTCAACCTCACCCCCCCGCACCCTCCCCTGGCCTCTCGCAGGTGAGCTGACACGCGCACACACACACACACACACACATACACACATACACATATACACACACACACACACACACCCCTCATCCCCCTGCACCCTCCCTGGCCTCTCGCAGGTGAGCCGTCATCCACGCACACGCACACACACACACACACACACACACACTATATATACACACACTATACACACTCACGCATGCACGTATGCACGCACGCACGCACACACGTGCAGACACATGTGTGTGTGTTTGTGTGTGTGTGTGTGTAGAGTGTGTGTAGTGTGTGTGTGTAGTGTGTGTGTGTGTGTGTGTGTGTGTGTATAGTGTGTGTGCGTGCGTGCGTGTGTGTGTACTGACGGTTGTCTTCCTCTGCAGCCTGGCTTCCCCCCTCAGCAGCCGTCTGTGGTGTTTGCCACGCCCCCTCAAATGAACCCCTCCCAGCAGCCTCCACGACAGGTAGAATCTTTACACACACTTTACACACACACACACACACACACAAACACTATACACACACTATACATCTACACACATACACACACACACACACTATACAGATACACATATATATACACACACTCACACACACACACACACACAGTCAGAATGGAGTGTTCACCCAGATTATTGTGTACTGTATTTTTCAGTAGATTGTATCCATGGTGACAGTAGGCTTATTCCCTGCACCATAGTATGCCTGGGTCATGGGAAGCAGCATCACCTCTTCAATGGTCAACGCTGAAATCTGTTCAGTGTGGACACGCATGTGGGGTAGAGCTGCAACGATTAGTCGACAAATCTATGCGTCATATAATGTTTTTTTTTTTTTGGCAGACACTGGCAGAGCTACCGGTTATTTTCATTCGGCATTGCGATGCATTATAGGAAGTGCGAAATAGTGCATCTTTAATAGAGGTGCACCGAAAATTCGGCAACCGAAAAAATTCGGCAACCGAAAACGCAAAAAAAAGACACATTCGGCTTTCGGCCGAAAGCTAAATGAGTGGCCAAATCGGAGGCCGAAAAGTGGTGGTGACGCAAAATTATACAATCGTGTCTGATTACACAAGCAAGGAGCACAGGCCACCTATACGATCTCAAAATAGTAAAATGTAACAATGACGCCACCCCCTCTAGCTTTTTATGGGTCGTCAGAGTTCCTAATTTCCGTCTCCTCAATGCAATGTATTTCTGCAACTTGTCTTCTAATGCCTTCTCAGTTAGCTTACGTGATCTTCCCTGCGCCATCATATCCTCTACACTTCTCTGTTCTTCCCCATCAGACATCGTACACGTTGCAGAGTTAATGCAGAGTTAATGCTCAAGCTGTATGCCACAGTTCAAAAGCTCTTCCTTACACGGAACTTTTCTTTATAAACAAGTGCAAAGCAGCTTAAAAAATCGCTAAAAACTCCACATATTGACTGATTCAAGGCAGGCTATCAGTGTAGATTCTTGCTAGGGGTGAATCACGTTGCTATTTCCAGCATGGAGCAGTTACAGTTTAACTTTCGTTTTTATCCAATTTCAATAGATATCTTCATTCATCCATAATACTGAAAGATAGAAAGGATTTTTCGATACCTGTTCTCGTAGAATCCTTAAATGAATTACCAGTTCCAACTTTAGCTTCGGTGGGGAGACGTCCTTTACACCGGTGCAGCAAGCCAGCTGCGTTCCACTCCTTGTGTAGGCAATCCAGCGAAGTTCAGCTAAGCTAGTTTTTTTACTAAATGTAGTGGCACTCCGTCTGTCTGAGTCTTCTGTACCACGTTTTTTGAGTTCAGTTCTAAAGCTATTAATTGACACGCGTGAAACAAGATAAACTTCAATAAAAAATGCTTACTGGATCAAAAATAGAAATACAAGTTTGCATGGTCAAAAAACTATGTCGCTTCCAACATCTGAGCTCAAAATCTAAAACTAACAGTTCCTTGATATCAGTTCTCCAACATTTGCAGATTTCAAATAAACATTTTTCCTTGAAAAACATTTATTGTAAGCAGTAGATTTAAGCAATATTTAAAAATAGTGTTTTGACAACTTTAAACGGAACTGTCATTTTCGGTTTCGGTTTCGGTATTCGGCCAAGCGATTAATTATTTTTCGGTTTCGGCCACAAATTTTCATTTCGGTGCATCTCTAATCTTTAACTAAAAATAATTGACCATCATTGAGTAAAATGGAACAGAATCTGCAAATAGCCTAGCATACAAATCATGCACCGTTTTCTTTGCCCTCCGTTCTCGTACCTTCATGTGCTGCATATCAGAAATGGCTGACTGAAAGGCAAATGATTCTGACACGGCTCATGTTACCATGGAAACAATAAACAAAGCTAGCTTTAGTAGCTGCTGCATATGAGATATGGCTAACAGAAGAGTTGTCATTTTTCTCAACGATGGACAATTATTAGTAGTTAAAGAAGCACTATTCCAGTATTTCAAAGAAAATGAGCTGTGGGAGCACAAGAACAGTGAACGTCTAGCAGTAATTATCGTAGACATACATCTATAACTTATTGTAAGGTTTAGCTTACATGCTGAAAAACAGAACATCTCATAGGAGATGCTTGCTAACGCTATTTCAGTTATGTTAAGTGCAATGTGGTAAATCAGTGAATTATCAGAGTAGCCTGTATTTTCGTTTGTTCTGAATAGTTAACCTCCTCCACTTAGAATTCTTCAAACTAAATATTGTGGAAAAAAAAAAATTTCATAAGTTGAATTTGAATGTCACTTGCAGCCCAGTTATTCTTGAGTTATTTTGCACTTGCAGAGGCTTTATTGCTAATTTGATTTACTTTAAAAAGCATATTTGCACTTTAACTTGTATTACTATTTAATGTATGTATTATGATGATTACATTTTATATTCAAATTCCAACATTTTGAGTCATTATTTCAATTTGCTGTGGGAAATAATCATTAGATTAGTCGATTCAAATGTCGATAGATTAATCGATTACCAAATGAATCGTTAGTTGCAGCCCTGAGGTGGGGACGTGTGTGCATGTGCTGTCTCCAGTGACGCTGGTTGCCTGCAGTGTCTGACTGTAGCTAGTTGGTCTGGGTGTGTAACACGCGTGTGTGTGTGTGTGTGTGTGTGTGCATGTGCTGTCTCCAGTGACGCTGGTTGCCTGCAGTGTCTGACTGTAGCTAGTTGGTCTGGGTGTGTAACACGCGTGTGTGTGTGTGTGTGTGTGTGTGTGTGCATGTGCTGTCTCCAGTGACGCTGGTTGCCTGCAGTGTCTGACTGTAGCTAGTTGGTCTGGGTGTGTAACACGCGTGTGTGTGTGTGTGTGTGTGTGTGCATGTGCTGTCTCCAGTGACGCTGGTTGCCTGAAGTGTCTGACTGTAGCTAGTTGGTCTGGGTGTGTAACACGCGTGTGTGTGTGTGTGTGTGTGTGTGTGTGCATGTGCTGTCTCCAGTGACGCTGGTTGCCTGAAGTGTCTGACTGTAGCTAGTTGGTCTGGGTGTGTCTGATTGACAGACGGAGGTGTTGTGTTTCTACTGGGGGCAGATGCAGTCGTGTGTGTGTGTGTGCGTGCGTGCGTGCGTGCGTGCGTGCGTGTGGAGAGGGTGTTGGAGGAGGGAAATGGGGGGGGGGGGGGGGGTTCTCTAGTTTCAAGGGTAACCCAGGACACCCCTGCACACACCCCTGTGGCCCCATGACGTTAAGGGGGAACTCTGGACCTTTCAGAAACAAACCCACACACTGTTTTTTGACTCTTCTCTCTTTTCTCCCTTGTCTCATTCTATCTTTTTTCTTTCTTTCTTTCTCTCTTGCTAATGCTTTTCCTTCTCCTTGGTTTCTTTTTTTGGGAACTTTTTCTCTCTCTCACTCTCTCACTCACTCTCTCGCTCACTCTCTCTCTCACTCTCTCTCTCACTCTTTCTCTCTCGCTCTCTCACTCTTCCTCTCTCACTCTTCATATCTCACTCTCCCTCTCTCACTCTTCATCTCTCACTCTTCATATCTCACTCTTCCTCTCTCACTCTTTCTCTCTCTATATATCTCACTCTTCCTCTCTCTATCTCTTTCTCTCTCTCTTCATCTCTCACTCTTCCTCTTTCTCTCTCTCACTCTTCATCTCTCACACTCCTCCTCTCTCTCTATCTCACTCCTCCTCTCTCTATCTCTCGCTCTCTCTCTCCCTCTCCCTCTCTCTTCTCTTCCTCTCTCTCTCTTCCTCTCTCTCTCTCTCCTCATCCCTCACTCTTCCTCTCTCACTATCTCACTCTTCCTCTTCCTCTCTCTCTCCCTCTCTCCCCTCTCTCTCTCTCTCTCTCTCTCTCTCTCTCCCTCTCTCTCTCTCAGTCCTACTATCAGCCCCCGCGTCCCTCGTTGTCCAGTAATGGTGGAGCGTGTCCAGACGTCTGCCTCCGCCCCCCGGCAGATCCCGCCCCCTCACGGGACACACCCCCGCCCACGTCTACCAACCAGGCTCTCACTCCCAGGTGATGATGATCCCCCAGCAGACAATCCCCTTCGCCAACTCCAAGGCCCCGCCTACTTCATACCTGGACAGGTGAGTGTGTGTGTGTCTGGTGTGTGTGTGTGTGTGAGTGAGTGAGTGTGTGTGTGGGTGTGTGTGTGTCTTGTGCTAGCTGGCGATTCAACAGAAGAAGAATGTTTTTGATGCATTTAACACGAGTTCATGCACAAGCTTTCAAATGGCATTTCAACAACTAGGGCCTTATGCCAGTGTGAGATGTCAAATGACAGCACACCAATGATATGGCAAATCTTCACACACACACACACACACACACACACACACAAGGCTAATCACACAGTACTGTAGCATAAGTCTGGAGTACATGCACACACACACACACACACACACCACACACACACACACACACACACACACACACACACACACACGGCTAATCACACAGTACTGTAGCATAAGTCTGGAGTACATGCACACACACACACACACCACACACACACACACACCGGCTAATCACACAGTACTGTAGCATAAGTCTGGAGTACATGCGCACACACACACACACACACACAACACACACACACACACGGCTAATCAACAGTACTGTAGCATAAGTCTGGAGTACATGCACACACACACACACACACACACACACACCCGGCTAATCACAAACACACACCCGGCTAATCACAAACACAACACACGGCTAATCACAAACACACACACGGCTAATCACACAGTACTGTATAAGTCTGGAGTACTGAGGAGGGTGACGTGACAGTAGGCTGTGCGTGTGTGTGTCTGCGTGTGTGTTGTGGTTGCCTGTGTGTGTGTGTCTGCATGTGTGTGTGTGTGTGTGTGTGTGTGTGTGTGAATGCACGTGTGTGTGTGTGTGTGTGTGTGTGTGTGTGTGTGAATGCACGTGTGTGTGTGTGTGTGTGTGTGTGTGTGTGTGTGAATGCACGTGTGTGTGTGTGTGTGTGAATGCACGTGTGTGTGTGTGTGTGTGTGTGTGTGTGTGTGTGATGCCACTAAAGCTATTCTCCCTTTCTCTGTCCTTTTCTCTTTTTTCCCTCTATTTGCCTTTTTATTCAGTCCCCCTGTTGTCCCCGCCCCCCCCCCCCCCCCCCCACACACACACACCCACACACACACACACACACACACACACACATTCCCCACATTGTGCTGAGTCGACCCCTCCGCTTGCTGCCCCTCTCGACCCTTCCTGATTGTGCAAACCAGAGTGTGTGTGTGTGTGTGTTGTGTGTGTGTGTGCTTGTACATGTGTGTGCATATGTA
>NC_137928.1:1448668-1456168 GCF_963457725.1 Sprattus sprattus
GTGTGTGTGTGTGTGTGTCTGTGTGTGTGTGTGTGTGTGTGTCTAGGTGTGTGTTTGTGTGTGTGTGTGTCTGTGTGTGTGTGTGTGTTCATACGGTTCTCACCCTGTGTGTGTGTGTGTGTTGTGTGTGTGTGTGTGTGTGTGTGTGTGTGTGTGTGTGTTCATACGGTTCTCACCCTGTGTGTGTGTGTGTGTGTGTCCAGAGCCATAAGAAGATTGCATCTTTGTGGTCGGAGGCGGGGCTTAACTGGAGGGACTTCCTGCCGGAGGATGAAGATGTCAACAAATTTGTGACCGAACAGGTGGACATGCACTTCATCATCATCATCACCATCATCATCATCCTCTCAGGAGACTCTGTCTCACTCATATACACACTCATCCTCTCTTCCCATGTTTCTTCCTAACTTCTTCCCTCTCCCCCACCCATTCTCTCTTTCTTTCTTTATCTATCTCTCCCTCTCTCTCCCTCACCCCCACCCTCTATCTCTCTTTCTTTATCTATCTCTCCCTCTCTCTCCCTCACCCCCACCCTCTATCTCTCTTTCTTTATCTATCTCTCCCTCTCTCTCCCTCACCCCCACCCTCTATCTCTCTTTCTTTATCTATCTCTCCCTCTCTCTCCCTCACCCCCACCCTCTATCTCTCTTTCTTTATCTCTCTATCTCTCTCTCCCTCACCCCCACCCTCTATCTCTCTTTCTTTATCTCTCTATCTCTCTCTCCCTCACCCCCACCCTCTATCTCTCTTTCTTTATCTATCTCTCCCTCTCTCTCCCTCACCCCCACCCTCTATCTCTCTTTCTTTATCTCTCTATCTCTCTCTCCCTCACCCCCACCCTCTATCTCTCTTTCTTTATCTCTCTCCCTCTCTCTCCCTCACCCCCACCCTCTATCTCTCTTTCTTTATCTCTCTCCCTCTCTCTCCCTCACCCTCTATCTCTCTTTCTTTATCTCTCTATCTCTCTCTCCCTCACCCCCACCCTCTATCTCTCTTTCTTTATCTCTCTATCTCTCTCTCCCTCACCCCCACCCTCTATCTCTCTTTCTTTATCTCTCTATCTCTCTCTCCCTCACCCCCACCCTCTATCTCTCTTTCTTTATCTCTCTATCTCTCTCTCCCTCACCCCCACCCTCTATCTCTCTTTCTTTATCTCTCTATCTCTCTCTCCCTCACCCCCACCCTCTATCTCTCTTTCTTTATCTCTCTATCTCTCTCTCCCTCACCCCCACCCTCTATCTCTCTTTCTTTATCTCTCTATCTCTCTCTCCCTCACCCCCACCCTCTATCTCTCTTTCTTTATCTCTCTCCCTCTCTCTCCCTCACCCCCACCCTCTATCTCTCTTTCTTTATCTCTCTATCTCTCTCTCCCTCACCCCCACCCTCTATCTCTCTTTCTTTATCTCTCTATCTCTCTCTCCCTCACCCCCACCCTCTATCTCTCTTTCTTTATCTCTCTATCTCTCTCTCCCTCACCCCCACCCTCTATCTCTCTTTCTTTATCTCTCTATCTCTCCCCCCCTCTCTTTTCTCTCTCCCTCTCTCAGGCTGTGGAGTACACGGTGGGGGAGGAGTCAGTGAGTGCCAAGAAGGCGGAGCCTCGTAGTCCTCAGCAGCTGAGGGAGGAGCTAGAGCGACTCCTACAGGACAAGCCAGACAACCAGCGCATCTACGACTGGGTGGAGGTGTGTGTGTGTGTGTGTGTGTGTGTGTGTGTGTGTGACTAGTGCATCTACGACTGGGTGGAGGTGTGTGTGTGTGTGTGTGTGTGTGAGACTAGTGCATCTACGACTGGGTGGAGGTGTGTGTTTGTGTGTGTGTGGTTATGTCCCTGTGCCTATTTGACAGAGGTTGTGTGTGGGTGTGTGTGGGCCTATTTGACAGTGTGTGTGTGTGTGTGTGTGTCTATTTGACAGCGTGCGTGTGTGTGTGGTTTTGTCCCTATGTGACTATTTGACAGTGTGTCTGTCTGTGTGTGTGTGTATGTACCTATTTGACAGTATGTATGTATGTCTGTCTGTGTGTGTGTATGTACCTAGTTGACAGCGTGTGTGTGCCTGTGTGCCTATTTGACAGTGTGTGTGTGTGTGTGTGTGTGTGTGTGTGTGTCCTGCAGGCAAACGTAGAGGAGAAGCAGGAGGAGTCCAGTGTGTTTGTGAAGGCGCTGATGCTCACGGTGTGTCAGGCGGCAGTCATCTGTGAGTAGCTCCTCCTGCTCACACTACAGCCAATCAGAAGCCAGGATTCATAACCATCACATTCACTCTTCAACCAATCAAACTAGCATCTATTCCAACATCTGTCTAACCCCCAGGTACTGCTAGTCTTCACTAAACCAGACCTAAACACGTGTGTGTGTGTGTGTGTGTGTGTGTGTGTGTGTCGGCAGGTGAGAAGCCCTATAAGGTGGACACGGAGCAGATTACCCAGAGGGCCGTGCTGCTGCAGCGCTACCTGAAGGATGAGGAGAAGGAGCTGCAGGCGCTCTACGCCCTCCAGAGCCTGATGGTGCAGCTCGAGCAACCACCCAGTACGTGTGTGTGTGTGTGTGTGTGTGTGTGTGTGTGTGTGTGTGTGTGTGTGTGTGTGTGTGTGTGTGTGTATGTGATTAGTAATCAATGGTTCGACATGAACGAAAAGTAATCAACGGTTCGATCGACATGAACGAATAGTAATCAACGGTTCGATTCGGATAGATGAATAGTAATTAATGGTTCGATCGAGATCAATGAAAATTATAAAACAATTGGGTTCTATCACGTTATTTAGCTGTTTCCGATTGGTCGAGAGACGTTACATGCCATGGATTATCCAAGAACAACCCAACGGGGACTTTTCACAGCTAATAATAAATCAATCCGCGATGAAATATTCTATAGCGCATTGATGATAACCGTTAATTCAAAATTCTTATAATTGCAAACCAAGACCTTGGCAATGGAACTATTTTTTGTTGCGGAGAAACAATGACGAAATGAAACTTCGTGTTGAAATGTTAATTTGTTGACTGTAGAATTGTTTTATAAAAGCAATATAGCACTCGTGGGAGTGGGGTAGGTAAGGTAGGTGGGTAATCCCACGTATATTGTTGCCTAAACCACTTGGCCTCCCGTGGGGTTATCCCTTACCTACCCCACTCCCACTCTTGCTATATTGCTTAAGTAATCAATGGTTCGATCGAGATCAATGAATAGTAATCAATGGTTCGATCAAGATTAATAAATAGTAATCAATGGTTCGATCAAGATAAATTAATAGTAATCAATGGTTCGATCGAGATAACGAATATTCATTTCAAATTGCTTGATGAGTGACATCCTCAGTTGGTGTTCACACACACTCACACACACACTCCCAATGACTTTTCTCCAGCAGCCGTTCCAACCGCCCAAATTTGATTAATCATTGAAACTATGCTTAAAAAAAAAACTAATGACTTTGATTGATCATTGGAAATCACAGAATGTGTTTTGTAACGACCAAGATTGCAACAGCGGTTAGGCGACGACCATCGCTGTGGAAATGCACCTCAGTATTTTTATGTGTGTGTGTGTCAGCTTGTGTTTGTGTGTTGTAGACCAGACACTGTCGGTATTTAACAAGTTCTGTGTGCGTGTGCGTGTTCGTGTGCGTGTGCGTGTGCGTGTGCGTGTGCGTGTGCGTGTGCGTGTGCGTGTGCGTGTGCGTGTGTGTGTGCGTGTGTGTGTGTGTGTGTTCCAGACCTGCTGCGGATGTTCTTTGACGTGCTGTATGACGAGGACGTGATCAAGGAGGAGGCCTTCTACCGCTGGGAGAGCAGCAAGGACCCCGCCGAGCAGGTGGGCAAGGGCGTCGCCCTCAAGTCAGTCACCGCCTTCTTCACCTGGCTACGAGAGGCCGAAGACGAATCAGACAACAGCTAGAGCCAGGCCCCGCCCACCACAGCTGAGGAGCGCGGCACGGAACGATTAAAGGAGAAGATTTGAACAGAGAGAGAAGAGGAGCTGAAGAGTGTGTGTGTGTGTGTGTTTGTGGCTCAGTTTGTGTTTCTGAAGCCACGTGTCTTTACAGGAGGAGCAGGAGGCATTCTGGGAAAATAGACTTTTTTTTTTCTCCTAATTTCGTTTTTATTTTTTCATAATTTTTTTCTTGTCGATGTCCCGCCGCAATAGGGACTCGATTGATAACGTGTCCATGGCGACCGAAGAGTGTGTGTGTGTGTTTGTGTGTGTGTGTGTGTGTGTGTGTGTGTGTGAAAGCAATGCTGCTCAAATCTTTATTTTTCAGAAATCGTGTGGATGGGATTCTCTGTACGTGTGTGTGTGTACGTGTGTGTGTGTGTGTGTGGGTTTGACTCTGTTCACTTCCTGGTTGATACATGGGAGGGGCATGCAAAAGAGGACAGCTGCTTGGGGAGCTGTGATTGGCCGCTGTTCACTTCCTGTCTGTGGAGTGACAGGAGGGGAGGGGCCAACAGGCACCGTGAACTTTGACCTTGTATCTGCTCAGAGGTCGACCCGGATGCCCTTCTGTGGTCCGTCAGTCATCCCTTTCTTTCAGGGGAAGGAAAAGAAAAGACTGAGACGGATACGTCTCCTTTCCTGAGACCTGTGTGTGTGTGTGTGTGTGTGTGTGTGTGTGTGTGTGTGTGTGTGAGTGTGTGTGTGTGAGACGGAGAGGACAAACACACTCGTCTGAGAACAAACAACTTCTTGCTTTTCTTCTGAAAGCGTTTAAGCGCCCCTCACTCGTTCGTCTCCAGCCCTCTCTCTCTCTCTCTCTCTCTCTCTCTTCCACGGCGGAGGGTGTGTGTGGTGGATACACCAGTTTATTGATTACAAATTGAATCACTTTTGTAAATAATTTTGTTTTTGTTTTTGCTTTTCTTTCTGAAGTATTTAATGAAGAGAAATCTAATGGCTTCTTTCCACAGCTCTGAACTGGACAAGACAATAAATAACATTGCAGTTAAAAAAACACCCAGACTCTGTGTGTGTTTGCATGCGTGCCTGTGTGTTTCTGTCTGCACCTGCTAGTGTGTGTGTGTGTGTGTGTGTGTGTGTCTGTCTGTCCGGCCTCGGTGGCTACGGCCGAACACCATCCGTGGGAATATCCCTTACCTACCCCACTCGCTCGAGTACTATATTGCTTAAACATACTGTATATATGTCTATGGGAGTGACCCCTGGCCTAGTGGCCGGTCGTTGGGGCGGCCGTTATCAAACCTACGAATCCAAGAACAGGAGACGAGGCACGGTGTCAAATTTGAATCTAGGCCTACGCCATCTTCTGTCCAGACGGTCCTGCTATTAAGAGTTATTAAACACACACACACACCACCACCATCACCTGTCCAGACGGTCCTGCTATTAAGAGTTATTAAACACACACACACCACCACCATCATCTGTCCAGACGGTCCTGCTATTAAGAGTTATCAAACACACACACACACACACACACACCATCATCTGTCCAGACGGTCCTGCTATTTAGTTATTAAATCCGGCCCTGGAGTAGAGAGGAAGGCACGGGAGCGTTTCTAGCTGTTGAAAAGATCAGTCAAGTTTGCCTGTGGAGACTGGCGTTGGTAGATTGTGTGGAAATATCTAGATATTACAAGCGTGATGAAAGACTGTTCTGTTTTATCCCTATATAGCCTATATGTATTATCCCTATATAGCCTTTATGTATGTGTTTTCTTCCTCTAGAATGCTTTTGTTTCTTATGGCCAGACAGTGAAGACTTAACCGTGGGCTAATTATTGACGTAGAAGGCTAGCTAACTATAGTCAGGTGAGTAAAAGTTTGGGCATCAACCTAATTCGATACCCGATGTACATACCCAAGCGCAGTGGTTAACCTCGAGGTTTATGCTAAGAAGGTTGAGGTAAGCCAAGAAGGTTAACCTGTTGTGTCTTTATTTTTTAAAGAGTTTTTCATCTGGGTGCATGAGTCCTCCAACTTTGCGTGAACTGTACATCGCTGGCTTAACGTCCCCCTTCTTCGAACGCTGCAAGTCAAGTTCCACAGTCTGTCAACACTTCGTTTTCAGTGAGAAAATTACTCCGGCCTAGACTTAAAATATTGTTATATTGTTATATATCTATATATATATAACAATACACATATACACATATTGACCCCAATAAAATGTTCAATACACCCAACAGCAAACACGAGCCCACACACACACACACACACACACACACACACACACAGAGGACTTGACCCCAATAAAGTTTTCAATACACCCAAAAGCAAATATATATATATATATATATATATATAATACCTAGGCCCGAGTGTTTGGACCTTACGACGCCACTGGTGGAGGCAAAGACTGCTTTGTAAGAAGAAGAAGACTGTCGGTAATAATACGCAAAAAAACAACATATTTGCCTCTCAATGCGTTTGGTAATATAGCAGCTGTGTATTTAGTCCACCAGGGGGCCCTGTTTCTCTATATTTGAGTTCTTGATTTTGATACTCGATCACGCCATAATGTTTGTATCCACAAGGAGAAGCTGTTTCTCTGTGTTCCTTGAAATGTATCGGTGCCGAAGTGAGACTTCTCAAACACTACAATAGAAGCAATCTATCACCACAATACACATATACACATATTGACCCCAATAAAATGTTCAATACACCCAACAGCAAACACGAGCCCACACACACACACACACACACACACACACACACACAGAGGACTTGACCCCAATAAAGTTTTCAATACACCCAAAAGCAAATAGAAACACACACACACACACACACACAATCAAGCCGTCATCAGCAGTCTAAATACTGCAGGGAAGCCTGGACAAACACACACAAACACACACAGAGGACTTGATCCCAATAAAGTTTTCAATACACCGAACAGCAAACACAAACACACACACACAACCATGCCGACATCAGCAGTCTTAATACTGCAGGTAAACCTGGATAAACTCACTCTCGCACACACACACACACACCCATTAGTCTGGAGTGTAAGTGTGATTCGTAGACAACAATGGTTTTTACAGCAGGTGTGCATTTGAAAAAACACATTATCTCTTCAATAACTAGTTGTGTGTGTGTCCTTTGAAGGTGGAGTGTGTGTGTGTGTGTGTGTGTGTGTGTGTGTGTGTGTGTGTGTCTTTTGAAGGTGGAGTCAGTGGTGTAGTCCAGGGTATACAGCATTGCGTATACCCACTTCTCAAAACAGGGCCTTTATCCTGGGCTGTATGGGCTGCTTAAAGAAATTGCCAAATTAAAAGTATACCCACTTCTCCAGTGACCACTAAACAACAGTGTGTGTGTGTCTGTGTGTGTGTGTGTGTGTGTGTGTGTGTGTGTGTGTGTGTGTGACTGTGTCTGTGTCTGTGTGTGTCCTTTGGAGGTGGAGGGTGTAAGACCTAACTGTACTCAATAACACATCCCTCCCTCTGTTATCACTTTATGATCTGGCCTTCACCTCTGTGTGTGTGTGTGTGTGTGTGTGTGTGTGTGTGTGTGTGTGTGTGTGTATAGA
>NC_137928.1:1473668-1478668 GCF_963457725.1 Sprattus sprattus
CAACATATTGACACGTTTAGAGTATGCTTCAACATATTGACACGTTTAGAGTATGCTTCAACATATTGACACGTTTAGAGTATGCCTCAACATATTGACACGTTTAGAGTATGCTTCAACATATTGACACGGTCGGAGTATGCTTCAACATAGTTGTGATAACTTATAAACTTGTGTTTATGTGAACCAGATAATCAGGATACCACAATAGTATATGGTTGACTTAACAGCTATGTTACTTTCACCATTGTAGTATGTGATTTCCATATTGCTAACAGACTATCTGTTCTTTTATCATCATGAACAGCCCTCACCTCGCAACATTGCCCCGAAAAAAGAACCGTCATTTTCCACCCCAACACCTGAGGCCTCCTCCGAGACATCCACCTCTGGTTCTCCGTTCCCCAGGTTAAAGGCTCTGTCCTCTCCTTGCATGGACAGGAGGCGGACGCACTGGGATCTGGACGAGTGCCACATGCTAACACGATTAGCAGAGGAGGTCAGGAAGCACTTCTTTAACGATTCACACAGAGACAGGGACTCACATTTGGAGAGCCATTCCTGGAAGAAGATCTCGGGCATCGTTGGTTTGGAGGTGAAGGAAGCTAAGAAGCTCTGGAGGACCATAAGGGACAAGTTTGTCCGTGAGAACAGAGCCCTGAGTGGCAGCAGTGGGGTTGCAGGGGGCCGGAAAGCCTCCGCCTTTTATGTGTCCCTGTCGTGGCTGGAACCACATGTAAAACACAGAAAGACGTCGACATACTACGACAAGGTAAATCTAAAGTTTAATAATATATTATTAATATAAAGCACAGCCGCTAGCAATAGGCTTAATTTTTTTCCTTTACTCCTGCCACAATGATGGAACCGATTCGGATTGAATCGAATCGCGATTAATCGATTTAAAGCCTTCAGAATCGAAATCGAATCGATTCAGGAACTTGGCCGTGATACCCAGCCCTAATGAAAAGTAGCTTTTTTTGTATTTCAAGTTTCTTTTGAAATTAATTTTAATATGCACATGAGCTCCACACTCGAATATGTCCTAATTTGCATCAGAAACACCATTCATATGTATGACAAATACATTGGCCCAATCATCCTACTGCCAATGAATGATGGCAATGTTGCTTTTAGACTGGCCTCTTACCTGAAAACTGACTGGCTTTGTAGTACCTGCCAGGGGTATGGTGTTTCTGCCTGTATGCAAATTAGGACATTAAATGTTACTTTTCATGTATACTTTTACTATGTAATGTTTTATTGTGGTAGGAGTAAAGGAAAAAGTTAAGTATATTTGGGTGTATTTTGGGCATATTCGATAAGCGTATAGCTAATTTGCATATTTGTTTTCAAAGAAACTTGTAATACAAATAATGTTACTTGTCATTGGTAGTCTAATTGTGTAAAGTTTTATTTTGATTGGAGTAAATGAAAAAATAACATTTTTGGGGTGTATTGTTGCATTCTTAGCACACATCTCAAATTGATGAGAATTAAACATATTTCCTTTACTAGGATTTCTTAGGACTTTTAGTATGTTGTTCTGGACACCTCATAGAAATGATCTATGCTGAAACATCTGGCATTTTTGGCTCCAAAATGGTTTATTTAGCCTGGACTTATAGCGTGTGTTGCCTATATGTTTTCTATCTTGTCATTGTCGATAGATAGATAGATAGATAAATACTTTATTAATCCCGTGGGGAAATTCTGGGATCTTGCAGCTCTTTCATATTTACAATAATTACAAACAATATATACAGACAATATGATACAAAACAAACAATACAATTCAGCTATGTACAGTGTAGGATGAAGGATGTGTGGTGTAAAGTGCATAATAATTAAAGTTTAATGGCAGCTGGGATAAAGGACCTTCTATA
The DNA here is from genome assembly GCF_963457725.1 of Sprattus sprattus. NCBI lineage: Eukaryota > Metazoa > Chordata > Actinopteri > Clupeiformes > Clupeidae > Sprattus > Sprattus sprattus. Next base: position 1,475,555 of record NC_137928.1, read on the forward strand.
TCACTCAGTCCTTGAGCGTAGCGTGTTAGTAATCCATTCCATAACCAAGACTTCTGGTCATAGACTCTAAATGCAAGGACAAAGACCAACTGTCATTTCCTAAAGTGTATACATGATTGATGTAATGAATACAGTTATGTTACTTTCACCATTGTAGTCATATGCCATTTCCATATTGCTAACAGTCTATCTGTTCTTTTATCCTCGTGAACAGCTCTCACCTTCCAACATGGCCACGAACAAAGGACCGTCGTTATCCACCTCAACACCCGAGGTCTCCTCCGAGCCATCCACGCCAACACCTGTGGCCTCCACCTCCTCTTTACCTGCGGCCTCCCCTGAGACATCCACGGCAGCCATGGACATGGACCAAACGGAAGAGCGAGTAGCAGAAGAGGTCAGGAAGCACGAGCACTTGTATAACGCGTCACACAGGGACACGTGTTACCCACACATCGCTCGCAATTCCTGGAAGGAGATCTCGGACATCGTTGGTTTGGAGGTGCCGAAAGCTAGGAAGCTCTGGAGGAACATGAGGGACAAGTTTGTCCGTGAGAACCGAGCCCTGAGCAGCAGCAGCAGCAGCAGCGGTGGGGAGGCAGGGGGACGGAAAGCCTCCGCCTTTTATGTGTTCCTGTCGTGGTTGGAACCACATGTGAAACACAGAGAGACGTCGTCAAACTACGACAAGGTAAATCTAAAGTTTAATAATATATTAATATAAGGAACAGCCTCTGTGTTCGAGGCGCCACGCTAGCATTGCAATCAGAGTGGGAGAGTCCCCTGCAGATTGACACGGTCGGAGTATGCTTCAATATATTGACACAGTCGGAGTATGCTTCAATATATTGACACAGTCGGAGTATGCTTCAACATATTGACACAGTCGGAGTATGCTTCAACATATTGACACGGTCGGAGTATGCTTCAACATATTGACACAGTCGGAGTATGCTTCAACATATTGACACAGTCGGAGTATGCTTCAACATATTGACACAGTCGGAGTATGCTTCAATATATTGACACAGTCGGAGTATGCTTCAACATATTGACACAGTCGGAGTATGCTTCAACATATTGACACAGTCGGAGTATGCTTCAACATATTGACACGTTTAGATTATGCTTCAACATATTGACACGTTTAGAGTATGCTTCAACATACTGACACGGTGATAAAGGGTGGTAAAAAAGCCTGCATTGTAGATAGAATGCAATTGCCTTCAACCTCTGCCATGGTAGCTACAGGCTGTTTTCATATCGCTAAAGAACAACTCGGGGCGAGTTGGCACACTAGCAATAGCCTATATGTTATCTATCTCATCATTGTCGTTAGTAATCCATTCCATAACCAAGACTTCTGGCCAAAGACTTAAAATGACCAACTGTCTGTTCTTACAGTGTATACATGGTTGATTTAATGAATACAGTTATGTTACTTTCACTATTGTAGTCATATGCCATTTCCATATTGCTAACAGTCTATCTGTTCTTTTATTATCAGGAACAGCCCTCACCTTCCAACATGGCCACAAACAAAGGGCTGTCGTTATCCACCCCAACACCCGAGGCTTCCACCTCTTCACCTGAGGCCTCCACCCAATCACCTGAGGCCTCCACCCCATCACCTGAGGCCTCCACCCCATCACCTGAGGCCTCCACCCAATCACCTGAGGCCTCCACCCCAACACCTGAGGCCTCCACCCAATCACCTGAGGCCTCCACCCAATCACCTGAGGCCTCCACCCAATCACCTGAGGCCTCCACCCAATCACCTGAGGCCTCCACCCCATCACCTGAGGCCTTCGTCCAGCCCTCCACCTCAGTGTCTCCGCTCCCCAGTGTACCGGCTCCGTCCAGCCCTCCAGCCTCCATGATGGCGGCGTCTCCTCTGCCCCGCGCGGGCCGGAAGAGGAGGCAGGGGGCGAGGGCGCAGGACGACCAGCAGGGGGCGCAGGACTACACACTGATGAGCCAGAGGTGGCACGACGGGCTGCAGAGGAGCCAGAGGTGGCAGAGTCGTCAGGACGAGTGGCAGAGGAGACAGAGGGTCAGACGGGAGGAGCGCAGGATGGACGGGAGTCAGGAGGATGTGGTAGTCACGGTAACGGATGAGTATTCTAGATTCGGTGAGCTGGTGGCTGTCATGATGAGCAAGGTGCCGGAAGAGAAGAGGCGCGAGACGATGCATGCTGTGTACAGCCTGTTGTACTGAAGCCGTGTGTACCACACACACACACACACACACACACACACACACACACACACACACACACACTGTGTACAGCCTGTTGTACTGAAGCAGTGTGTACCACACACACACACACACACACACACACACACACACACACACTGTACAGCGCGCGCACACACACACACACACACACACACACACACACACACACACACACTCACACTCACACTCACACTCACACTCACACACACACACACTCTGTGTACAGAATGTTGTGCTGAAGCAATGCACACAGTGTACAGCACACACACCCACACACACACAGACACACAAACTGTACAGCACACACACACACTGTGTACAGCATGCTGGACTGAAGCAATGCACACTGTGTACAGTACACAGACAGTGTACAGGATGTTGTACGAATACAACTCGTGTACTTTTCTTCTTTTAGTGTAGTATTAAAAATAAAACCCCAAACTGGTTTTGAAACAGTTGGGATTTTTTTAAATTGCAATTCTATTAAATGGCTAAAAGTCAGCATGTCAGGTCGTTATCAGCTCAGCGACACTGTTGCCATGGTACCGCTCATCGAAGAATTGCATCAATTCGTTTCCCACACCTATAGCAGCTCTATAGCCTGCTGTTTAAACAGGGCTGATCTTATGCCAACACACTATGCTGCTTTTTTGCACTTTGTAAATAGTTTGTGTCAATAGTTCTCTAGTACTATTTGAATAGTTTGTGTTTTGCACCTTGTTTGTATGCAAAATAAAAGCAAAATAAAACACCAAATAGGTTTTGAAACAATTGGGATTTTTTTTATTTACAAGTCCTGAAGTCATGTAAGATCATCAGGTGGTTTTCAGCTGGGGTCAAAGTGTGCCACGCGACCTTGTTGCCATGGTACCGCC
>NC_137928.1:1536168-1537453 GCF_963457725.1 Sprattus sprattus
TGTAGTGAACCCATGTCCCTTGTAGAAATTATTAATCTCGCCATGTACACATCTATATTGTTATAATAGACAGTTTATGCATTAATGCCACCAATAGCATATTCTTTATAATCGTGTTCTTTTAAACATCTTGCTGTAGGTGATGGCGGGCAGAACAACATTATAGCAGCGCACACATTGAATCAGGTTCAGTGATTGAGCGAACGTGAACCAATATATCAATCTCCACTTGCTGTAGCTTCATTTTCTCTTCCTAAATAAATACCACGGAAAATACGGAAAAACACCGTGCGTTAATGTGCGAACGCAGTTTAAGCAGCGGTCGCAATGTTAGTAAATCAGGCGCTATATAGGGCGGAGTAAACACAGATTGCCCAGCGCGATCTGGTTTGATAAATACCAACTAAAATGCGCTAAAACACCGTGCGTTAATTTGCGAACGCAGATTAAGAAGCGCTCGCATATTAGTAAATCAGGCCCTTAGTGCCTCTTAGTAGTGATGCTAATAAATCTTTAGTGTTTTGGCTTTTAAACTCTGTGAACGTCTGTTATTTGTTATGTCTGTGAGCCGGACATGACACTGTATGTGTGTGTGTGAGTATTTGATGTAAATGCATGTGTGTGTGTGTGTGTGTGTGTGTGTGTGTGTGTGTGTGTGTGAGTATTTGATGTGTGTGTGTGTGTGTGTGTGTGTGTGTGTGTGTGTTTGACGTGTGTGTGTGTGTGTGTGTTTGACGTGTGTGTGTGTGTGTGTGTGTGTGTGTGTGTGTGTGTTTAATTACCTTTCCTGCCATGAACTGACCGAAGCCAGGGGGGAATGTCATGGTGGAGATAAGCAGAGTGACTAGAGCTGGATACAACAGACGCCTGAAACACACACACACACACACAGATAAAAAAATATATTCTCATCATCATCATCATCATCATCATCATCATCATCATCACACACACACACACACACACACACACACACACACACACACACACACACACACACACACACACACACACACACACATACACACACACACACACAAACACACAGATACACAAATATATTCTCATCATCATCATCATCATTACACACACACACACACACACACACACACACACACACACACACACACACACACACACACACATACACACACACACACACACACACATACACACAGATACACAAATATATTCTCATCATCATCATCATCATTACACACACACACACACACACACACACACACACACACACACACACACACACACACACACACACACACACAAT
>NC_137928.1:1575153-1577653 GCF_963457725.1 Sprattus sprattus
CCAATCACTGGAGCCTGCTCCACCACACCTGACACCACTCTCCTCGTCAGCCACAGCCTTTAAACCGCACCAGGACTGACAGTCACCGCCAGATTAAAGGCTCTGTTTTCCGTGCTGATTTGCTGTTATTGGATTTTTGCCTGAACCTTGCCTGGTCCTCTGCTGTGATGTTTGGATATTTGCCTGAACCTTGCCTGTTCCTCTGCTGTGATGTTTGGATATTTTGAGTACCGTCTTTGACTCCTCTGTTGGCCACTAGGTGTGTTGCTTGGCTGTTTTGGTCTTTATATTCATAATAAAAGAACACCTAAACTGTCTTTATATTCATAATAAAAGAACACCTAAACTGTCTTTATATTCATAATAAAAGAACACCTAAACTGTCTTTATATTCATAATAAAAGAACACCTAAACTGTCTTTATATTCATAATAAAAGAACACCTAAACTGTCTTTATATTCATAATAAAAGAACACTTAAACTGTCTTTATATTCATAATAAAAGAACACCTAAACTGTCCATTTGCTGCTTAGTCTGCTTCTGAGTTTGCTTCCTTTATCTGGCCTCAGCAGCCCTGTCATGGCCGTACTACTATAGTTACAAGTTACAAGTCTTTAATTTGTCAGATGCAATTTGACAGGGCACTGAAATTCTTAAGACAAGGCACCGCCTAAGAGTCTACCATAACATAACATAACATAGTATAACATGACGTACACTCTGTACAAGTACTCTGAACATAATTTACACGTAATAACCTTTATCTGGCCTCACCATCATGACCGTACTATAGATCTGTGAGAGACCGACCGGTCACCATGACAGTACTATAGATCTGTGAGAGACCGACCGGTCACCATGACAGTACTATAGATCTGTGAGAGACCGACCGGTCACCATGACAGTACTATAGATCTGTGAGAGACCGACCAGTCATGACAGTACTATAGATCTGTGAGAGACCGACCGGTCACCATGACAGTACTATAGATCTGTGAGAGACCGACCGGTCACCATGACAGTACTATAGATCTGTGAGAGAGACCGGTCACCATGACAGTACTATAGATCTGTGAGAGACCGACCGGTCACCATGACAGTACTATAGATCTGTGAGAGAGACCGGTCACCATGACAGTACTATAGATCTGTGAGAGACCGACCGGTCACCATGACAGTACTATAGATCTGTGAGAGAGACCGGTCACCATGACAGTACTATAGATCTGTGAGAGACCGACCGGTCACCATGACAGTACTATAGATCTGTGAGAGAGACCGGTCACCATGACAGTACTATAGATCTGTGAGAGAGACCGGTCACCATGACAGTACTATAGATCTGTGAGAGACCGACCGGTCACCATGACAGTACTATAGATCTGTGAGAGACCGACCGGTCACCATGACAGTACTATAGATCTGTGAGAGAGACCAGTCACCATGACAGTACTATAGATCTGTGAGAGAGACCGGTCACCATGACAGTACTATAGATCTGTGAGAGACCGACCGGTCACCATGACAGTACTATAGATCTGTCAGAGACCGGTCACCATGACAGTACTATAGATCTGTGAGAGACCGGTCACCATGACAGTACTATAGATCTGTGAGAGACCGACCGGTCACCATGACAGTACTTTAGATCTGTGAGAGACCGGTCACCATGACAGTACTATAGATCTGTGAGAGACCGACCAGTCACCCCACGTTATTGAGATGAGGCGACTGGACTTGGTGAAGATGTTTGGACAATCACAGCACAGGAGATTGTGGCTTTCTTAAAAATATATATATTTATTTAAAAAGGCTATAAACCCCAACACAGTGCCCCCCCCCCCCCCCCCCCCCCCCCAAAAAAAAAAAAAAACTTCAGGCCGTACCTCCCGGAACTTAAGTGTTTGGCACCCTGGGCACCTGCTTGGCCGATTAGGCCCAAATAATGGCACCTTCTCAAGGCCCAGGTACTAAGACCGAAGCCAGGTACATCGCTAGCCATCCAACTATATTAATATACAACCACACTAATATACAACCATACCAACTATACTAATATACAACCATACAACCATACTAATATACATCTTATCGAAGATCCATACACAGCTGCAACAGCCTGGCACCACCTCCTCATGCTGGTCACACATTGCTGTGGGATGGCATTCCATTCATCAACCAAGAGTCGTTGCAGATCAGCCATCGCGGTTGTGTTGGTCACTAATATACCAAATCCTAAGATGTACTGCTCATCCCACAAATGCATGTTCCTTACAAATGTGGCACCATTTAAATGGGAACCAAACAGGCTTTCCAGCGGTATACGATTTGTTGCCGAGAAGCATTGTTGTGCCTGAAATAATCTACCAAACACAAATTTCCTTTCTTTTTGTGCTATGTTTAAATTAATATGCAACCATAGAACTTTATTAATATACAACCATACAACTATATTACAGTTTTTTACAATTGCTAAAACACATTCTTGAAACAGTCAC
>NC_137928.1:1582653-1585153 GCF_963457725.1 Sprattus sprattus
CTGCTCAACCGTCCGCTGAAACTCCATTGATAAGTTACCGGACTCAATACTTTCGGAATGATACGAAAGACCTATATCAGAAGCACAAAACCCGTTGCCATTGACAGCACAGCGGTCATTATATGCAGGTCATTATATGAAAATAAGTACCTGCGAACGTTGGGGATGGCCCATTCAAATCAACGGGGCTTTTTGGAACGTTCTGAAGAGCCGTATAATAAAACACAACAACAACATATAACACAACAATATTGCATATCTAAAAAACGGTAGGAATAGCATAAAATATATATAAATATTAAGTGTGCAACAAAGCGCCGTGGAATATATTAAAGTACCTATGTATATATTATCATACAATATATACAGCAACAGCACACAGCATAACAGAATATATATATATGGGCCATTCTACCGAATTGATGCAAAGTCATGTCGGATATATTTTGAATTTTTGTATGTTTTTTTTCCCAAAACTTTGACCGTATGTATATTGTACCATATCTAAAGTACACATATCTAGTAAAAGAACTGTCAAGTTTTATATTGTATTTTCAGAATGTGTTGGAATGTTTTTCCTCTTCCAAAAATTGTCACTACCGAAACATCACATTTACTATAGTAAAAAAGTATTATTATTGACCTGTTCAGATTGTGTTTCCTTCCCTTCTCTGAAGAGTATTTTTACAAATATTTCTTGAAGATTTTCACAATGAAATCCATATAAATGAATTTTTTACCAAATTTTCAAGGTCAATTTATCTGTTTCGGTAGTGACTGCACTGTTTCGGTAGTGACTGCACTGTTGGATGGATGTTCATTTCTCTCCCAAAATCATCCAAAAGGTGCTCTGGGCCTCCCTTTAGTCCACACAACACATTTATTTAAAAATTATGGGATTGAACTACTTGCCATTTCATTTTGTCACTACCAAAATCATCTGGTCACTACCATATGTTTCGGTAGTGACTGTTTCGGTAGTGACAATTCTAGCTAACTTTAAGCATAAATAAAGAATTCTAGCAAGCACACGGCTTGCAAACACATCTTTGAAGAGGTGTACACACATACAAACATAAGATTTTCCATGAAACCCCAAAAGGTTTACTTAATTGAAGAAAAAATGCGTTTCGGTAGTGACAATTCTTAAGGTTACACGTCGATTTTCAGACTTTGGAACACATTTATATAAAAACTATGGGATTTAGCTACTTACCATTCAACCATGAGGGACAGAGATGCAGTGTCACTGCATGGTCAAAAATGCAGAGTCGTGGCTAAAACACAGGCTCAGGCTATGGACTAAAACTCTTGTGTTTCGGTAGTGACATGAAAACTAGGGACATGATTTTTTGAGTATAGTAAATTGATTTAAAAATTAAACCCACAATAAATCTAAATATTCCAAGTTCTGTTTCAACCCAATCATAAAGATATTTGAAATTAAATCATTGAAAAAAATCAAAAAAAATTGAAAAGTGTTATTTAAAGGCATTGAAATTTAGATGTCAGGGTTGGGGACAGCTACTTCCCAATAGAAAGTACCCTATAAATGATGATTTTGTATATATTTAGCTTATCACTATCTCATGTAATGCATTGGGTTTATATAGACCATAACATTTTCTAATTTAATATCTATGCCTAAATACCTAATTGTTTTGTAAATAGATTTTATTGTTGAGGGACTGCATATTACACGAATTTGGTAGAATGGCCCATATACTTATATACAATATATACAACACCAGCACACAGAATAAGAAATACAGAAATACAAAGATGGTATGTGTGACTTGCAGTCAATCAATAAAGTGAAGTTTAGTGCATGACTGTAGTGTTCTGATGGCCGTAGGGGAAATACTGTTCCTAAGACGTGTGGTCCTTGCTCTAAAGGATCTGTACTGTCTGCCTGAAGGTAGGAGAGTAAACAGGTGGTGGCCTGGGTGAGAGGAGTCTTTCACACACACACACACACACACACACACACACACACACACACACACACACACACACACACACACACACACATACAGGTGGTGGCCTGGGTGAGAGGAGTCTTTAAGGATGTTATTGGCCCTGCTAAGGTAGCGGGAGCAGGCAATGGATTCCAGGGAGCAGCCAGTGATCTTTTGTGCTGTGTTGTTGACCCTTTGGAGGGCTCTTTTGTCTGCTGCAGAGCAACCAGAGTACCACGCCGAGATGCAGTATGTCAGTACACTTTCGATAGTGGTGCGGTAGAAGGCCACCATCAGTTTACACTCCAGGTTGTTTTTTCTGAGTACTCTCAGGACGTGTAGTCGCTGCTGTGCTTTTTTGACTGTCATGATGGTGTTGGTGGGATGGGTTGGAGTACAGTCATGAGTGTACAAGGAGTACAGTAGTGGGCTCAGTACACAGCCTTGTGGAGAGCCAGTGCTAAGCGTGATGGTGGAGGAGAGGTGGGTGCCGAGTTTTACAGTTTGTGGGCGGTTTGTGAGGAAGTCCTTTATCGAGGAGA
>NC_137928.1:1605153-1622653 GCF_963457725.1 Sprattus sprattus
TGTGTGTGTGTGTGTGTGTGTGTGACAGCCTCTTAACAGTACTCGCTTAATTTCTCAGATCGTGTGTGTACTGTGATAAAACTCACAGCCAACATGCGTGATGACTTCACCAAACAGTCTAGTCCAAACTACATTTAAAGTGCCAACTATGTTGTCCTTCCCTTTCAGAAGTTGTTCAAATAAGTTTGTGACTTGAGTTTGACTACACTATTGATGACATGTGATAGAAAAGTAACAACTCGTTATGATCACTGATATCACTGGGTGTGTGTGTGTCTGGTCTTTCATTTGTGATAATGTAGGCTACTAATACGTGAAACGGGCATTACAGCCGGTTTCAACCAGCAGGCTAGCAATGCCACTGGCTAGTCACTTCTGCACTTCTGGTGTGAAAGCGCCTATTTCTGGGCCTTCTGCAAAACCCAGTTAAGACTGCAACTTACAGGAAACCTCCTATATACTCTTTTGGTTTGGCTAATGGATGGTTTCAATTGACCTCGCCAACTTTTACAAATGTCCAGGACAAGTTACAGCGGCCCCCAGGGCAGTGGCACTTGTGCCTGAATTAGTGAAGTAAATATAGAAACGGAAGATGGATGTTGCACATAAAGTGTTTTGAAATTAACTGTGTCACTTATTATTTCTTTCGTATAAGACAAAACGTAGCCTACAGCAAAACGTGTGACAACTGTCTCTGTCCCCAGTCTCCCTGTGCCTTTTATGTCATCGGTGTAGCTGCTAGAAGTTTGTTCCCGTGTATATGTGTTTGTTTGTGTGTGTGTGTGTGTGTGTGTGTGTGTGTGTCTGCGCGCCCACTCACCCGACAGTCCTTTCGAAGGAACCGGCTCGCGCTCCGATTGTATAGGAAGCGCAGGAGACTTCATGCGCGAGCATAAACCCACCGGCATCCACGCGCAGCTCATCACCCAGCACAGCACGAGAGTGCCGACGGTCTCCATCCCTGCCACGGACAACAGTCTCGAGCCCTGCTCTGCTGCTAAGATATGTTAGTTGGCAGTTAGTTACCGGCCCTTTTATTTCACTCCTCTCCCGGGAGTAACGGGTCCGTTCAGCCACGCGCAAAACAAGAGGATATCCTGATTAGGGCAGGTCTCTGTGGTTCGCTGGAAAAGCGGTTGAGAAAAAAAACAGAAAGAGAGAAAAAAGTAGAACAGTGTTGTTTTTTTCCTCCCCGATCCGTGTGTCCTGTCAGACAGCCTCGCACTCCACTGAAACTCGCGCGCTGCCAATGTACTGCTCTGAGCGAGCCCCTTTCCTCTTTATAGGGTCCCGCGAGGAGGAGGGGCGGGGGAGGAGGAGGCAGCCCCGAACTCTTCACCTGCTGAAGTGTGTGAGTGTGTGTGTGTGTGTGTGTGTGTGTGTGTGTGTGTGTGTGTGTGTGTGTGTGTGTGCGTGGGTTTGTGTGTGTGTGTGCGTGTGTGTGTGTGTCTCTGTGTGTGTGTGTGTGTGTGTGTGTGTGTGTGTGTGTGTGTGTGTGTGTGTGATTCAGAGCCAGCGTATTTTATTTCGGTCCCAAAAGTGATTTAACAGTGACAAATAAAAATTGTGAGAATAGAATTTCCCTGCGTAAACACGCGCATTTTGTCTTTATATAGTTCAGTCAGGGACAGTACCTGCATAAGTCTTCAATTAGTTTGCACAACACTTTAACCATTATGGCTCCGTCAGACGTCTTATTTATAGAATGCTGGTTTATAACCATTACTTGTGTGTGTGTGTGTGTGTGTGTGTGTGTAGGTTTCTGTGTGTGTGTGTGTGTGTGTGTGTGGCGTGTGTGTGTGTGTGTAGGTTTCTGTGTGCGTATGTGTCTGTGTGTGTATGTGTGTGTGTGTGTGTGTGTGTGTGTGTGTGTGTGTGTGTGTGTGTGTGTGTGTGTGTGTGTGTGTGTGTGTTTGTTGGCTGCAACTGTGTGAAGGATGTGGAGAGCAGGTGTCTGGCACCATGCGCGCGCTAACTGCTCATTCAACAGCGATTGTCCATCGGAGCGGAAGTAGTTTTCACATCTAATAAGCATCAGCTCCACCAATCAGCGCCCTCCCTCTGTTACCTGGACACACTGCCAAGACACCAGCCTATTCCATCTACTTCCACCACGACCGGTAGTCTTCTATTAACCGTCATTATCATCATCATCATCATCATCATCGTCGCCATCATCAGGATGACTTCATGAAGGCAGCTTTGGGGTTTTGGATGGTGCACACACATATAAAGAAAGTGTTTCTGGGTGTATCTGCACGTATGTTGTACGTGTGGGCCTGTATGTGTGTGTGTGTGTGTGTGTGTGAGAGTGATAGAGAGGGAGGAAGAAAGAGAGAGAGAGAGAGAGGGGGGGAATGAGAGAGAGAAAGAGGGAAGGAGGGAAAGAAAGAAAGAATGAATGAAAATCATAAAAAGGAAAAGGCACCCCACGGGGAGCCCTCGTGGACGTCCACCATATATCAGACGCCCCATCCCGAGCGCTCCGGAAACCGTGCGACTCCCTGCATTCTCGCGCCCATGCACATGCTAAACGCGGACTATTGACGCATTAAATGATAAAGGAAGCTATAAACGCTCCCCTTTTCTTCCCATGAACCGGAGCGCTACAACACACTCACTCATACACTTGGAGAGAGAGGGAGAAACAGAGAGAGAGAGAGAGAGATTTGTGAGAAAGACAGAGAGAGAGAGAGGGAGCGAGAGAGACACACACAGAGAAAGAGTTTTGTGAGAAAGAGAGAGAGAGGGACGGAGAAAGGGGGAGCAATGAAGAGAAAGACAGAGAGAGAGAGAGTTTTGTGGGAAAGACAGAGAGAGAGGGAAAGACAGAGAGAGTTTTGTGAGAAAGTGAGAGGGAGAGCAAGCAAGAGAGAGAAAGAGAGGGGGAGAGCGTGTGTGTAATGTGTGAGTCCGATTGTAATGATTTGTCTGAGTGCCTATCTGATTGTTGGGTCTGTCTTGGAAAAACGATAATGAGGAAATGGAAAAATAAATCCGTTGAGAGAGAGAGAGAGAGAGTGAGAGAAAGAAAGAGAGAGAGCGACTCTGACGCCATGCCTGATCATTAACCATTGGTAGCGGAGCGTCTGAGCTGTTCGGAGTTGGTTGTGTGTGTGTGTGTGTGTGTGTGAGAGTTGTTATTCTTTATGTGGAACCCTGATCGGAGCCGTTCTCACGGAAGGGTCCCCCCGTCTTTAGTGAGCATGCGAATGGGCCGCGATGATCGCGTGTTTGCCCGTCATCACGAGGTGCTAACAGAATTCTTTATCGGACGTGTCGGGAGGCGATTCATTAAGGAGGCGAGAGGCACATTGTGAGTTTGCTGCGGTAGGCTGGCAATGGGGCACGTAGCCTACCTGTTATGGGAAACTTCGCAAGTACACAAACCAGATTTAACGAGATCCAAAACACTGTTGCATGACACACATTTGATTCATTTATTTGGAATGACCAATACTGATACAACACCACAGCATCCAAATATTAGTAAAGAGCCTTATTAGCCACACACACACACACACACACACACACACACACACACACACACACACACGCACACACACACACACACACACACACACACACACACACACACACACACACACACACACACACACACACACAGAGATATATTGTTATTTTATTGATTGAGGATTTATTCCCTTAAGTTTCGTGTCAACAGCGCACGGGGTCCGTGTGTGCCTCTCTCCACCTCTCATAATTCAAAACATTTGTTTGTCACACCACCCGCACAACGACCCCTCCCCCATCACACATATGTACCCATCAACACACACACACAAAAGACTGTCTTCGGTTACATGGAGGCCTAGATGTTAGATTCACAGACAGTGGAGCCCCTCATTGGCAGCTTCCGAAAAAATGTATATTCAACCAGCAGTGATACGAGAACACTGTGGAGACACTGCGAAACACATGTTAGCCCACTGTGTCCAACCTCATGTAGGCCCGGTGGCTATTTCAGGTGTTTGGCTCTGAACTGGACTGGTCTGTTTGCCCTAAATGCAGGTCTCTATTATTCCCGATTTTTGTTTGGAAACTGTCGGGAAATAAAAACAAAAACAAATGCGCGCTCACGGTAAACACGTCCCTAGTGTGTCCTCTCGTGCACTCTGTGAGGTCGCGAACTGTTTATCGAGTGTAGACATTTAGTCGCTCTCTCTCTCTCACACACTCCAAAGCTGAGATTGCGCCCTAATTGTTTCAGTTTGTTGTCGGCGTCGAGGATGTGGTGAGTAAGAGTTGAGCTGTTTGCTTTATTGGGAAGTTTCCGTTCTACAGTGGTGGGGTGACTAGACAGAACCAGTGTCTGGGAAACCGCGGAACACAAAGTTGCTTCCAGATAAGTCGATATCTCCTCGTATCCACTAAGTTGTTGATATGAACTCATAGAAGTGGACATATCTCTTCGTATCCACAAAGTTGTTGATATGAACTCATAGAAGTGGACATATCTCCTCGTATCCACTAAGTTGTTGATATGAACTCATAGAAGTGGACATATCTCTTCTATCCACAAAGTTGTTGATATGAACTCATAGAAGTGGACATATCTCCTCATATCCAGTAAGTTGTTGATATGAACAGATGCTGCTGCGCCTTTGTTCGGTTTCACCCCCAAAAGTCCTCGGAGGCCCTTGTCATTGCACTTGTAAAAAAATTAGACGCGAAGCATTCTTCGATTGCCCTCATTAACGAGGCCTCAATTACAATTGTTGTGCTTCACAGACGTGATTACATCTATTATGGCGGGTGTTAAATGCGCCAGTGGCTTCCGCGTGTAATTCACAGCGGCCCACCCACCACCCGTTGCTCTGGCAACGGCGCAAGGTGAAACTGCGGCCCACCTGTCGGTATGCATGAGCGCGCGATGCTTATTCATGGTGATAATGGAGGTGCGCGGAGTCAATTAGCACGCGCTTCCGAAAGGGGGCGGATGAAAGCGCGAGCTGTTGTCTTTTCGGATGTGAGTGCAAATTGAAGTTTCACGGTTTTCCTTTAACGCTTTTTTATTTCACTTAAAGGGACAAACTGTATAGTAGAATACAGGCTGTGTTTAGAGAGAGAGAGAGAGAGAGAGAGAAAGAGAGACAGAGAGAAGTGTGTTGGTAGAGGGTGCCTACACTGCTTACCAGAAAATGTATATATTAACACTGGATGCCCAAACTTTTTAATTTAGATTTGATGTCCATAAAACCCACACACAGACTCACAAACACACAGACTCACAAAACACACACTCAGACTCACAAACACACAGACTCACAAAACACACACACAGACTCACAAACACACAGACTCACAAAACACACACAGAGACTCACAAAACACACACACAAACTCACAAACACAGGCTCACAAGCACACACAGAGACTCACAAACACTTGGAATGCTCCTGCATCAGGAAGGTACTATGACACCAGACCTGCAGATGATGGCTGGGAAAAGTTACTGTGAATAATACGCTTGCCACACTATGACCAATATCCAATATACACACACACACACACACACACACACACACACACACACACACACACACACACACACACACACACACACACACACACACACACACACACACACACACACACACACACACACACACACACACACACACACACACACACACACACACACACACACACACACAACCTGAATTAACTAGACAACAACAAATCGGAAATAAACTGAGTGATTACCATGTGTCTGTGTGTGTGTGAATGTGTGTGTGTGTGTGTGTGTGTGTGTGTGTGTCTGTGTGTGTGTGTGTGTGTGTGTGTGTGTGTGTGTCTACGGAAGAGAACCATGACATGAACAGGATTTAAGAATTTACCTTTCTCCTTGGCACTTTTCTCTTCTTCTCCCTTCCTTTTCTTTTTGAATTTCGCACTGGATGGCTTTTGCCTTGTATATTGCCTCTTAATAGTTTCTTTCGTCAACGTTTCTTGGACACACACACTCAAACCATAGCCCTCAATGTGCTAGAATGTTCTGACAACACCAAGGAGGTACGTATCCCTTCCTCTTTCGATTTTTGTCTCATTTTTATCTTATGTTAGATTCATTTTTTAGATTCATGTCAAAATATAAGTTGGAGATATAGAAGGGGGCGCCAAAAACTCTGGCCCTCAAAAAAAAACTGGGCGCCGTTGGCGACCCCCTCCGAGGGACGTGCTAGGCAACCGCCTACGTCGCCTGTAGTAATGACCGGCCCTGAACACACACACACGGTTGGGGATGTAAATATCTCTTCAAACTTTTTAAATTATACAGACGGAAACACACACATAAACCAGTGTAACTATCCACACACACACACACACACAGACACACACACACACACACACACACACACACACACACACACACAAAAACACATGCAAACAAACACATGCATAGATTATCTCTGCATGTGACGCACACATTCCAACACCATCAATGTGTTTTAGCAATTGTAAAAAACTGATCTTTTGGAGAAAATGTTTTGTTTTAGTTGTTACTGTATATTTGTGTGTTGTTTTATATTTGAGTTAAAACATTATACAGTTACAATATACAACAGGAGAAAGCGTACAGTAACACTGGACATGAAAAGGCATAATGCTCCTGATAAGGCATTCATACTGGTGTTTTCCCATTTCATAGTGTTTTCCATTGAGCCATTCCATTCCATTAGTGTTCAATCGATGCTTAGAATGTCTACTCATATAATGGTCTGTGTTTGTCATTTGGAAACAAAATACCCTTTTGAGGTGACATAACACATAACACTTTGAAAGCAAAGTAGCATTTTGCAGGAGATATAAAGGGTTTTGCATTTTGTGTGAGTGGTCTAGGGATTTGTGTTAGAGTTTTGAGAAAATGAGGCATGCTTTCAAAAAAACAGCTAGAGGCACGTAAACTGCATTATAGTCAAGGACTAACCCTTCAATTACTATCACCCTCTCATCTCATATATATATTAGTGCTGTCAGTTTAGCGCATTATTAACGGCGTTAACGCGAACCCATTTTAACGCCGTAAATTTTTTTATCGCGCGATTAACGCGATTTTTTTTTTTTTTTAGATCAACGTTATTTTGCCCTCCCAAACTTTGTAGTAGGCTTACGTCACGTTTGAGTGAATGATGAGCGCGATACAACAAAATGGATGATAAAAAGCTTCTGAATAGAAAGTTTACCTTTAAAAGTTGTGTTGTGCAAAAGAAGCGAGCTTCACTGTTGTCTGAAAATGTCAACAGGTAGCTGGCAGCAAAAAATATTAAGCCATGGTTTAACTGCACTATAGGCTGAGTCCATGTTTATCTTAAATGTGCACTTTATAATTTTATTTTGTACCGCCCTGTTTGGCAATGTTGTTTTTCAATAAAATAAAACATTGCTTAAAGCAAGCCAATCCACTTTTCCATGTTGATAACAGCCTTAAAATAAAAATGATGGAAAAAAAAATAATTGAAGGGGCATTTAGAATAGATAAAATTTGTGATCGCGATTAATTTTGATTAATTTTGATTAATTTAATCGCCATTAATTTTGAGTTAACTATGACAAAAATGCGATTAATCGCGATTAAATATTTTAATCGTTTGACAGCACTAATATATATATTATAGTGAAGAACTAACCCTTCAATTATTATCAACCTCTCATCTCGTATATTATAGTCAAGCACTAACCCTTCAATTAGTATCACCCTCTCATCTCATATATATTATAGTCAACGACTAACCCTTGCCATGTATATTTAAGCACTCTGTGAATAAATACAAGAACTACCCTGAATGTAAAGTTATTTATAAATAAATAAAGTTTGATTTGTAAAATCTGAATCCTGAGTCCTGACGATTAGTCCTTTGTTGATTAGTCTTGTAGGCAAGTATATCACCAAAACACATCACGATCTTCCAGTAAAGTCCAAAGTAACTCACCAAAACACATCACGCTCTCACAGTGCGGTGTACTAAATCACCAAAACTCCTCAGATAGCCAGCTAGCTAGTAACTGTGCTATTCTTGAAACAGTTACTCATTTTCTCTAAACTCTAAACACAAAACCTCATCTTCAAGCACTATTTACAAACCTCTGAATCCTCATGCAAAATTAAACTTTCGCCTCAAAACAGTTTTACCTGTGCTCAAAATCAAACACTGCTGTCAAATCATAAACAAAGTGTTCAAAATTATATACACTTTCAAGCAGTCAGTAAACAATACACCAAAAAATTGAAAACACACTGTCCAAAACATATAGTTCTCAGGGAGAAGTACATTTTTTTTTTTTTTTTACCTCAAAACAAATTTCATATTTATCTATCATTGACTTTTAATGAATGAAAACATGTTCTCTGATAGTAGCTATACAAATGTATCAGAAATTACTACTTTGCTTTGCTCTAATTTGTGTTGGTTCCTTCTCCTTCTTGTACCCCTATAGTACTGTTCCCTGCATCTCACTACTCACAACTCACTCTTGTTCTTTGTTGATATGAACCTGCAACCAGTCAAAATCTATTGAGCAATCAGTACTGTTCTCTCTTCTGAATGTCTGGATAATGGATGCAACTGAAAAGCGGCTTACAGTATTGTAATATCCTGTGATATTGTGTTCTGTGCCTGTTAGGTTTGCTGAAATGTTGTGTGCCTTTTAGGGGGATTTAGGGGGTGGAGTTACGTAAGTGTGTGCGCGTGAGAGTGTTCGTGTGCAGGGGTGAGAGTGAAGATGATCGTTAGTAAGTTGGTGCTGTCTATTTCTAGTTAAAAGCGTGAGTTGTGGCTGAAACAGCAACTCGGTTGTTATATGCTTGTTTGAACAATAAAGCACGGGAAGTTTCCCACGAGTTTGACCAAGACTGTCTGGAGTATTACAGTATGTTTGGTTGAACCCTCTGGCCAGCCTCCTGCATGGTCATACCATGGTTGACCACATGGTTGACCACAGTGGCCCGAATCTCATCAGAGATAATGGTTCTCCTTCTTGCTCTTTCTCTTCCTCCTTCTCCTCCCCCTCTTCCTCTCACTCCTCTGCTTCTCTGATCCCCTCTCACTTCAATGTTGCCATCAATTGTTCTCCAAACCTGGAGCTAACCTGTGGCCATCATATTGCTAAAGGTTTGATTTCAAATTGCAAAACAATTAGAAATGGAAGTTTTGCCATTTGAATAGCAGTGTGTTCTGTCTGAAAACAAGGAGGTTCTGGCATTGAGGAAATGTGCAAAGTAGAGAGGATGGTGTTTAGTGTTTTGAAGAAAGTGTGGTTAACAATTGAAATCTGTGTTTAAAGCAGATACTTGTGTGTTGTGTTGTGAAGAAAGTGTAGCTAACAATTGAAATCTGTGTCCAAAGCAGACAATTGTGCTTATAGTTAAGCAGAATTGGTTTAGGGAGTTGGCACAAGAGTAACAGGTTGTGGTCGTTGTGTTATAAGTTCCGAGAAGAACTGTAAATACAGGATCATACATGATTTGGGCCGCTGCTAACCCCTGCAGGCAAAAAGGTGTCACGTCTCTGGATTGCCCATCAATAGGTGTCTGCTGCCCCCCACAGGCTGAACTGAGTAATGGCAGTGCAATATACAGATTCCACAACAAAATACAGTGGACGGACGGTGGATATAGGCTGATAATTGTGGCACACATGTCTTGGAGAATAATATTTATTTCATGTCAACATTATACAATTATTTTACCTCAATGAAAAGGTAAGGTTTTTATATATATTTTGATTGGAAGATCAAGAGGATAAACAGCAAAGATATATTTTTTCATAGCCTGTTTGCTCATATTCACTAGGTGCCAATAATTGTGGAGGGCACTGTATGTATGTTGATGCTTTTTCCTCTGGGTGGGTGGGCTGTCATGTAGACAGTTACATTTGTTCGCTCCTCCTCTTCAAACAGCGCAACGTACGCGCTTCACATGAAAGTGAAACTAAACTCGTTTTTTCCATTTTGTCAACACGCTTGAAGATTTTTTCAGCAAAGAAGTATCCAGAAAATACCGTTTGTGAGTATCTCAAGATTGAATTGTAAACGGTTAAATTGTGCTTTAACAACATGGGGTTTGTGTTATAATTACTATGATAAACCTAAAGTTTAGGTTACAATTTTTCGTCCGTCCTCCACATGATGGGGAATCCTAGTCTGTTGTTTTTATCTCGCTGTAAGAACTGTTTGATTGTGAATCATAGAAAGCATTAACGCTACAATAGCTTTACTTACAATTAGTTTAAATCCTAATACAAGCTTTGGTTAAAATAGTCGACTGTCCAAGAAATGCGAAATTACAGGAATACAATAGCTTACTGCTAACGAAAAATAAATAGAATCACTTGACGAAGACCATGATGTTAAGCATGGTTACTGTTTATTTTGGACTTTTATGTGGACAACGATGTGTTAATGTCCTAAAGTCTCTATTATCAAAGGTAATTGTAAGCTAACAGGTTACGCTAACAGGCTAGACTGTATGTGCCGCCCATTGTAAAATGGAGGAGTAACACGGAACAACGGAAAGGACGAGCTCAAACTTCGATGAAGTTTGAAAGATATTCACAGATTCGAAGTTCCCCGATCAATCGTCTAACGCTAAGTCATAAGGGGAACGTTGTAAAAATACAAAAGACATATCATTCCAACAGTAGTCATGTAGACAACGAACTACAAACAAAATGTCTTCAAAACGAGCCGTCTTACGAACTGGACAATTAATATCGGTCTATATTTGCAGCCAACTGAGTGCGCACTGCGCAGGGGCGGTCCACAAAAAGAAACAGTAATTTCACTCTTACACAGAGTAGCATCACCAATAGCACTTAAAACATCGGTGAACTCCTGTTGGTTATACTATACGACTTACAGGAGCGTTTAAAATCGGTACTGCATTCAAAATTCAAAATATTCGAGAGCATTGTTACCCCCCTCCCCCTCATATCAGTCTCAGTCTCGAAGCTTATGGGGGTTGCCAGGTTGAGGAAATTGGACCTACACCAACATGCAAAATATGAGCTCTAGAAATTAAAAACCAGCACATACGGATTTGTATATGCTGCCTGTCAGTGTTGGATAGATTCATGGCTGGCTAAGGCTATGTGCTTTAGCCAAAGCTTTTATCCTAAAATAGGCTACACACTGGAGTTGGAGTTACTTCTTAATACTAATAACACATTGTAACACATTGTTCAATTTAACAAGCCGTACTGAATTAAACATACTATACTGCTCCGGAAATAGGAACAGCAACAGAGGGAAGAGAGAGTGCAGGTCCTGCATACCTGTCTAGAGTTAGATCTTCAATATTCAATGTTCTGTTTTGTTTTCTAGCGGTCTTGTCTGGCAACCAGGGGTATCAAAATGGTACTGGTGAAATGGGTAGAGGGTGGAATCACACAGGCCAAAACACAAACAGATGTTCCACTCTGCAACAGACATCTTGAAAGGAGAATATACTGGCTGTAGCATTGCCAGGGAAGCCGGTGATTCAGTCTAGCATGTGTCCTTAATCTACGGTATGATGTCATATCATGGTTAATGTATGATTTAGTACAAGTCATACATATTTGTCCTTTAATTATCGAAAAAAAGACTTTTGTCTAATTTGGGGGAAACTGTATTGGGAGAGAAAATTGAATAACTGTGACAGTATTCAAATATGTTCTGTTTTTGCCAGATGTATGGTGTCAGGAGCTAAACACATGCATCAGTGCCAGATCATCTCTTAAGAAATGAGTGAGGCCAGGCAGGTTTATTTCTACAGCACATTTCATACACAAACGCAATTCAATGTGCTTTACATACATAAGATAAAAAGATTATCAAATAGAATAGAAGCATAATAATAAAAAGAAAAAGCATAATAATAAGAAGAATAGAAGACAAAAGTAAAGCCAACTGATTCATTGAAGGTAGTGAAAAATAAGGCAGTTTTGATCTTCTTTTTAAAACAGGTTAGAGTTGGGGCAGATCTGATCCCAATGGGGAGCTGGTTCCAGCAGTGGGCAGCATAACGGCTAAATGCCATCTCACTCTGTTTAGTTTCAACTCTGTGCACCACTAGCTGACTAGCTCCTGCAGATCTAAGAGACATGACAGGTTTATATTCAGGAAAATGTAATACATATATAATGACCAAAGAGTTCACAATTATGTATATAACTGGTAGTCAGTGCAAGGACCTGCAAATTGGAGTAATATGCTCTCTTTTCTTAGTTTTGGTTACACTTTATGACACTCTGTGTACGTCTGTCTTTCTCTCCCATTCTCCAGTATAATACCAGGAGAGGGATATCCCAGGGAAAGGGGTGTATTTGCCCAAAAATGAGTTCCAGTGAAGAAGAGAACCATGATTATGAGCTTCTGGGGTAAGACCACAACAACAACAATAATAATAATAATATACATATTTACATGTTTTATTTGTTTATTTACGTGTATACTTGTTTGTTTACTAATTACTGTAGTAAATCCTTCATTTCATTAATCAGCTTAAATAAGTAAAATAAGTAAAACAATGTTAATGGTAATAAAAGGTATTAAGAAAATGGAGACTTCATTATGCTCAACTAAAATCAGAATAAAAGTCTGAGAGTGTGTGGGATAAAACCATCATCTTCCTGCTGTGTCTTCATTTGGATGGAAATTTCTACCTGGCAACTGAAGCTGATTGGATGAGAGTGTTTGTAGTTTTCATTTGGCTGCCTATCAGAAAGTAGAACCCAACCCAAAGTATAGCAGGAGTTTGTAGTAACTGGACCAATCAGAGATGAGATAAAAATGTGTATTTATGTAATGGCCATTTGTCTCAATCAGATTTTTGGCATGGTTGTGTACTAAGTCAGTAACTGCAAGCAGAATGAAATTGAATCTTTAAAAATGCTAACCCATCTATAGTTTTAGACCACTTTAAACTCAGCTGATAAGCACCAATAGGTACGACAATTCTGTCACGACCAATTTTCCCAGACTTTGCTAAAGGTCTCAAGTGGTGTTCAATCAAACAGAGCTGTTCCTTAAATTGTAAACATCACTACAGTTGAAAAGATATTTGGGTCATTTTAAGTTTGGTATTTGGTTTACATCCCTTTTTCATAACACTCTCAGACTACATACAATTAACAAATACTAACACACTTGTGACATTTCTAATGAGTGTTAAGAAATGATCGGAATAAAACAATTTTTAAGCACTATATCAGAATACCTGGAGAAAATCAAACATATCAATAATCAGAATATCTTGTGTTTGTGTTGGGTTCTGTGTGTTTTTGTTGGTGTGTGTGTCTTTGTTTTTGTGTTGTTGTGTATGCGTGTGTGTGGGTCTGTTTGTCTGTTGGGGTGTGTGTGTGCTTCTGTGAAAAATAGCCGCTACCTGCAGAAGAGATCACAGTCTCCCGTATCGCCTCCCTTAGCAGAAGGAGGTGTTTCTGCTGGTCAGAGGTGAGTAGTAATGAGGACTTTCCACAGGAAATACAACCAACCATAAAGTAATTTGAGGTACCCCTGAAGTGTACACCTGAATTGTACCAAAGGTGTTTGACTTGTTTTTAATGCTAGATAGTTTAATAAGATGGGAAGAGTATAGTATCTAGATATTAAAGGAGACGGACAAAATCCATTCACTGATATGATTGATTGATGAGGATATTAGCCTTCACAATGTCACAAGCCTAAGCCCCCCTAAGGGTGAAATCCTAGAACTGATCTTGAGAACCATTTCAGTATATTTTGTAGGTTTTTACAAAATGTAGTATTGATCATTGCAGTATCACCATATTGTCAGAAGGTGGCAGTATGAGACAGACCAGAGGCTGACCTGTTGTCTCTGACCATGCTTTTGGAATCAAAAAGGCTTCATAAGTAAATTAATAGAGTTAAAGAAAGATCTTCAAAGTAACACTGTGGAAATATTTGAAATCAAATAGATACTATTTATAAAATCAGTAATGAAAAAAGTTCATATCATGTTATGGCAAAGTATTGCAGACAAAATGGGATTTGGGTCATTTTCACCTTTTGTGTTTTTGTTTTGTTTTACACATACTTCAGATGCGTTTGTGTATACATGTGTGTGTGCGTGTGTGTGTCCACGTGTGTTTGTGTGTGTGTGTGTGTGAGTGAAATACAGTTATTTTACTCGACATTCATGCTAGTTGAACCATTTCAGTAAATTCCTTTGTACTTAAAAATACAGTAGTGAGAATAAGGTATAGCAATTCTGTCCAGACCAGAAGAAGAAAGAGAAAGAGAGACTTAAAGTGCTTGGTTTTATACCTGAAGACCCCAGCCAATCCCCTAAAATAACATTCTCCCAGGCAGAGGTGACAGTGGGAATTGTCGAATTATACATTTCTGTGCAGAGCAGGAACAAGTCAGTAAAGTGACATAGTAGACATAGTAATATTCTGGAGCGACAAGCACAAATCCAGCAGCCCTCCTGTGTCAGCAGGTGAAATGTAGTGAGAGAGAGAGAGAGAACGACTGCAGAGGAAATATGAAACAAGTCAATTCATCAGCAATCACATGAGAGAAGAGCATTAGGGGGACACAGGGCTGAGGGTAGTTTATATAAAACTCTTCAGACAGAGTGACAGTTATGTAGACTACATTAGGGGGAAACTCTTCAGACAGAGTGGCAGTTATGTAGACTACATTAGGGGGAAACTCTTCAGACAGAGTGGCAGTTATATAGACTACATTAGGGGGGAAACTCTTCAGACAGAGTGGCAGTTATATAGACTACATTCCTTCTTGGCTGACAGTACTGTACTAGCTGACACTAAAGTTAAACTGATATTACAGTAAACAAGTTATTTAATATTTGTCCTTGTTTTCACACACAGATACCAACCTGGTCCAGTAAATGTGGAAATGCAGCAGATCCACAAATCCCATCTTCAGAAGAGGTTTCAGTGTCTGACTGAGGGAATCACAAAGCAGGGAAACCCCACACCCCTCAGTCAGATCTACACAGAGCTCTACATCACAGAGGGGGGAAGAGGAGAGGTCAATGATGAACATGAGGTCAGACAGATAGAGAGAGCATCCTGGAGAGAAGCAGCACCAGACACACCAATCAACTGCAGTGACATCTTTAAACCCTTATCTGGACAAGACAAACCCATCAGAAGAGTGCTGACTAAGGGAGTGGCTGGCATTGGAAAAACAGTCTCTGTGCAGAAGTTCATTCTTGACTGGGCTGAAGACAAAGCCAATGAGGATGTCCACTTCATATTTCCTCTTCCTTTCCGAGAGCTGAACCTGATGAAGGAGAAGAAACTCAGTCTGGTGGATCTTATTCAGCACTTTTTCTCAGTAATGGAAAATCAAGCAATCTTCACCAATTCAAGAGTCATGTTCATCTTTGATGGTCTGGATGAGTGTCGACTTCCTCTAGATTTCCACTCCAACCCAAGGTGTTGTGATATGACAGAGCCAGTCTCAGTGGACGTGCTGCTGACAAACCTCATCAAGGGGAATCTGCTACCCTCTGCTCTCCTCTGGGTCACCACCAGACCTGCAGCAGCCAATCAGATCCCTCTTGAGTATGTGGACCAGGTGACAGAAATAAGGGGATTCAGTGACCCACAGAAAGACGAGTACTTCAGGAAAAAAATCAGTGATGAGAATCTGGCCAGCAGAACCATCACACACTTGAAGTCATCCAGGAGCCTCTACATCATGTGCCACATTCCAGTCTTCTCCTGGATTACCGCCACTGTTGTGGAGAGAACATCAGATGAATCAGGGAGTGTAGAAATGCCAAGGACTTTGACTCAAATGTACACACACTTCCTGGTCATTCAGACAAGCATAAAAAATGAGAAGTACACAGTGAGAAAAGAGATAGATGAAGAGATGATTTTCAAACTGGGGAAACTGGCTTTCCAACAGCTAGAGAAGGGCAATCTGATCTTCTATGAAGAAGACCTGAGAGAGTGTGGCATTGATGTCACAGAAGCATCAGTGTACTCAGGAGTGTGTACTCAGATCTTCAGGGAGGAGTCAGGGCTGTACCAGTGGAAGGTGTTCAGCTTTGTGCATCTGAGCATTCAGGAGTTTCTTGCAGCTGTATATGTGTTCCTGTGCTTCAGCAACAGAGAGAGACACATGTCTGACCAACAGCAAACCTCTCAGCTCTCTGCTCTGTTCAGAGCTGCAACACTTCATGACCTACACAAGACTGCAGTGGATCTGGCCTTACAGAGTAAGAACGGACACCTGGACCTTTTCCTCCGCTTCCTTCTGGGCCTCTCCCTGGAGTCCAATCAGAATCTCTTAAGACACCTACTGCCCCAGACAAGCAGACAATCACAGAGCTCAGAGCAAACAGTCCAGTGTGTCAAACAGAAGATCAGAGATCAGAATACTTCAGACAGAGAGATCAACCTCTTCTACTGTCTGAATGAGCTGAATCACCATGCTGTAGTGGAGGGCATTGACATGAGCTCAGGAACTCTGTCTGTACACATGCTCTTACCAGGAGAGTGGAGGACTAAGAGATTGACGTTTAAGATATCAGAAGAGCTGCTAGATGCGTTTGACCTGCAGAAGTACATTAAGACACCTGAGAAAGACCAGACTGAACTCCTCAGTCCAGATGAAGTTCTGCAGAAGCTGGTGCCAGTGGTCACATCTTCCACATCAGTGTGGTGAGTAAAACACTGTGTGTGCGTGTGTGTGTGTCTGTGTGTGTGTGTGTGTGGGGGGGGGCACCAAGTTTTTCAGTAGACGGCACATCATCAATATGGTAAATAATCTATGTCTATGAACAACATTTCTACTCACCTGAGTAGAGTGGACACTCCTGATCAGTCTCCCTACCAACAGTAGAATATGGATTGAAGGTCTATGTTGTGTGTGTGTGAGAAGCTGGCAAGTGGTCACAACATCCACATCAGCTCGGTAAATACTGTGTGTGAGAGAGTGTGTATGTGTGTGTGTGTGTGTGTGTGTGTGTGTGTGTGTGTGTGTGTGTGTGTGTGTGTGTGTGTGTGTGTGTGTGTGTTCGTGTATTTATATGTATGTGAGTGTGTGTGTGTGTGTGTGTGTGAGACAGATAGTTAGTTGGAGTTCCTGGGTTGTCAGTAGACAGCACATAATCAAATAGTTGACTTTGTTCCTGTTAAATGAACTGCCCTGATAAGAGAACATTTCTCCTAAACTGAGAGTAGAGCAAACACTCCTGACTGCAGTTCATACCTCACATCAGTCTAATATGGATTGAAGGTCAAACACTAAACAGTATATTACACCTGAGTTGATTGGTGTCTTCTATGGATTACTTAACTTTAGGCTTATTTTGAGTAAGATATTTGTCTATATTGTACTTTCCCTGTAAATATCTCTTATGCCAGGCTAGAATGTATACCAAATATATAATATTTTATATTACAAAGTCCATTCCCAGTTTCTTTGAGTTAAAACTTACCCAGATAGCTGGGATGGCTGGCATGTGCTTTTGGAAATTGCTGGCTTAATCACG
>NC_137928.1:1625153-1665153 GCF_963457725.1 Sprattus sprattus
GTCCTGAGGACGTTGCGCTGACAATTGGGAAATGTTTTCTATAGGTCCTGGGATGTTCTGCAGAACGTTGCAAGAACGTCCCTAGGACATTGCGGTGACGTCTGGAAAACGTGTTTCTATAGGTCCTGGGGACGTTCTGCAGGAAAAAGCGAGAATGTCCTGAGGGCATTGTGGTGACTTCTGGGAAACGTGTTTTAGACGTCCTGGGGACGTTATTCAAGGACGCACCGCGGACGTAGCATGCACGGTGGGGGTAACGACCGTTTTTGCTGAGCTAAATGAAAAAAAAATATATAAATAGATCACGGGGCCGTCATTTTGCTTACAACAGTACTACCACTGTCTGACTATTATCTTGTCACTTTAACAAGTTTATCACAGTGTGAGACAGCCAACAAACTTAGTCATTTTTTCCGAGGGTTTGAGGAAAAGCATATTGAAGCGATCTCAGTCACTACGCATTGAGGGTTTTCCGTAATGATTCCTTTTTTATTTAAAATCCATGGCACGTCACGGACGTGCGGGCAGGGAGGCAGAATCACTAGCCAAACTAATAATGATGAAATAAAATAAATATTAATGCTTCTCTACTGATCTGTGCTATGAATGTAATTTCTGCATGATTCCAATACAATATATAGAGCATATAGGAAGGTCTGTGTATAATATCAAGTCTCTAGCTTTAACATTGAGCTTTCCAAAGGCCGTCAAAGATGCTGCAACAGAACGTATAGAGTACATTTTTTTGCGCAAATTCAAGCACCCCGAATACTATGATATATCCAAGCCACTCACTTGGAAGTTCATAATCTTCAAGTAATGATATTTAAGCCTAGAAAGTTAGAGCTAGTTTAAATAATTTTCTAGTAGGCTATAGCAATTCGAAAATGGCACATGGCATAGTTTCTAAAACATCTTTTTGTGACGAAACTATTGGGAGCTCATATTGGGACTATTCCTATTAAGATGTGTATGAACAACCTTGAATTTTTTCAGCCAAATCTTATATGGTCGGGTGGGGAGATTTTCTTAAATTGGCACGTTTGCCATTGAATGACTCTGATCCCTGTAAGCAAAATGACGTCCCCTAGACGTCCTGTAATGGTCTCTCTGAACGTTCTAAAAACGTAAATGTGTATGGTTCCCGTGACAACTTTAGGACGTTTTGCACGACGTTCCAAGACCGTCCCGAGGACGTTGCAGTGACAACTGGGAAACGTTTTCTATAGGTCCTGGGGACGTTATGCAGGACGTTGCAAGCACCTCCCGAGGGCATTGTGGTTACGTCTGGGGAACGTGTTTCTATAGGTCCTGGGACCGTTCTGCAGGAGGTTGCAAGAACGTCCTGAGGGCATTGTGGTGACATCTGGGAAACGTGTTTTAGACGTCCTGGGTACGTTATTCAAGGATGCAGCGCGGACGTAGCAGGCACGACCGTTTTTGCTGAGCTAAATGAAGAAAATAAAATAATAATAGATCGCGGAGCCGTCATTTTGCTTACAGGGCGCACACACACACAAGTTCAAGTTAATTTATATTACACATTTCATATGATATGCATAGACACACACACAGACACACACGATTACAAACTTGATTGCGGGCATGGGAATTGAACCGTAAACCTTCCTATTACTAAACCAGATCGCTACCTATTGTACTAACACTGTCTGATTACTATTGTGTCACTTCAACACGTTTATCACAGTGTGAGACAGCCAACAAACTTAGTCTTTTTTTCCGAGGGTTTGAGGAAAAGCATATTGTAGCGATCTCAGTCACTACGCATTGAGGGTTTTCCTTAATTATTCCTTTTTTAATTAACATCCATGGCACGTCACGGACGTGCGGGCAGGGAGGCAGAATAACTAGCCAAACTAAGAATGATGAAATAAAATAAATATGAATGCTTCTCTACTGATCTGTGCTATAAATGTAATGTCTGCATGATTCCAATACAATGCATACATAAGAAAGGTCTATCAAGTGTCTATAGCTTTAACATTGAGCTTTCCACAGGCCTTCAAAGATGCTGCAACAGAACGTGAGCTCACTGGTCAAATTGTCTGATTGGAATTTCTTTCAAAATCCTGTCTCGCAAACACAATCTGGATTTGACAACAATCCTAATATTTAGACCTATAAAGCAAACGTGCACTGCCCTTATTATGTTTTAAAGGAACAGGCTAATCTGTCGTTAGAAAGTTATTTAACAACACGCATATGCTGCATTTTAAATAAAGCGCAAAACCTCGGTTTCAAACGAGGAGCGAACTGAGTGAGAAGGATCCAACATGGCCAAGCAGACTAGCCTTAAAAGCTTTTTCAGAGGCCACAACTGATGAGGGTAAACCTTCTGACGAGGATGAACCTATAATACCTGCAGTGTTGCGTCTGAACGCGTTTAATTTTATTATAGCCTACTGTCTATGCCTGTGCATTAGCGCCGAAGTTGCGTATCCGAGAGCGGTATTGCAGACAGAGATTTGGAAAAATTGGGCTATAGCTCGCACTCGCAGCATATTCAAAATTGGAGCTGTGAACTTAGTTGATGAACAATGAACTGAGCTACTTCATGTAGAAAGCGAACTTTCCAAACACTGAATACCTGAAGCCCTAGATGTTCGAACAGCAT
Source organism: Sprattus sprattus (assembly GCF_963457725.1). Lineage (NCBI taxonomy): Eukaryota > Metazoa > Chordata > Actinopteri > Clupeiformes > Clupeidae > Sprattus > Sprattus sprattus. The sequence goes on from NC_137928.1 coordinate 1,627,789, forward strand.
CACCAGAGAAAAAGCTGAAATGTCGGGCGTTTATGTCGTTATGGAGTGACAAGTTCTCTTGGCTCAGGTGCGAGGTAATTGATAGTCACAGTAACATTTTCTGTTAGCAATGCGAAAAGGCGACGCAAAGGATTCACAAGAGGGTCGAATAATTTAAGAATCTCTGCTCTCATTAAACAGAGCAATGACCATGTTGCGGCGCTCATTTTAACGCCACAGCAGGTTGTGATTAAAGGCCACTTATTGACGCGCATCAGACATTAATGTTTTTGTTTCCCATTGTAGCCCAAATAAACATGTTGCATTCTAAACTACCTGATTATGTTATTATTTAAGCTATGCAGGCCGTCAGTTTTCTTCAATAGGCTAATTTAGAAGCAGAAATAGATATTTGGCCGGCTTATCATTAAAATGTCTCGCAAATGAAAAACATATTTCTCTAGCGGAACCTCTGGTTCAGAGGACCCTCAGAGGACGTCAAGGGGACATTTTGGAAGGACCGAATGCGAACGTCCCGCAGAGGACCACAGGTAAAGGTTACGGGGACCTGCAGGTAAAGGATGTCCTGGGGACGTATGCTGAGAGACCAAATAAGAACGTTCCCTAATAGTCCGTTTTAAGGCTCATGCGAACGTCACGCAGAGGACCTGCAGGATAAGGTAACGGGGACGTTTTTAAAGGACGTCCTGGGGACGTGTGCTGAGAGACCAAATTATAATGTTCCCTAAAAGTCCGATTTAAGACTTATGCGAACGTCACAGAAGGACCAAACATAGACTTGCTACGAATGTCAAAAACGTTCTGGTAACGTCCTCTAGCGAACGTTGTGCCGGGGACCAATTGGGGACGATTGGGGACCTTGCGAATGTCCTGTTAACGTCCTGGGGACGTTCCCTGTTTGCGGGGATGTTATAGTCTCCTCGATTTAACTCTTATAATTTGAAAAGGTAGTCAGGGTGCCTGTGCAACTTTGTATGAAAGAGTTATTTTTCATAAGTTTATATTCATGAGTGCATATTCACACATATTAACACAAGTTCATCAAAAGCTAGCAGCTGCCAACTGTATGTACCTTACCTTCGTTGTGTAAAGAATGCTGATATGAAAAACAATCAGTCGTCAATGTACAAGCTGCCAATTGAATGGTGATTCTAGATATTGGGATTATATATTTGTAAAGCCACAAAGCCACAAACCTCACTGCACATCACTGTGGCACGTACATCACTGCGACTACTTGACGCAAAACCGCGAGCACGAGGACGCGAAAACGCGTTATCTCATCCAGGTGTCGCCGCCCCCAGCTACTCTGCCAGGCCCTGCAGCGCATACCATCCCACACATGAGCTGCCGTGGCGGTGGCTGACAGAGAGCAAGGACACAGGCACACAGGCACAGAGACAACACAATAAACATGAACATGAACACATCAACACATACAGGTCATGAATAGGCTGAAGAAAATAAAAAAATCTTTTTCAAAAGAGAGCACTGAGTGCGATGACCTCCAGAGGTAGGCTATTCCAGAGGGTTGGGGCACAGTAACTAAAGGCACCGTGTGCAGCATTGGTGTTTATTCTTGGGGTCGTGAGAAGAAATGTATTGGAGGACCTTAGGCAACGCACTGGATCATAAAAAGAAATCAAACATCAGAAATATAGGGTGGGCAACGCCGTTTAGTGATTTATAAACAAGAAGGAGTATTTTAAACTCAATTCTTTGTTGTAAAGGGAGCCAGTGAAGTTATTTAAGAACAGGGGTGATATGATTTAATTTTGAAGTCTTAGTGACTATTCTAGCAGCTGCATTTTGGATAAGTTGAAGTTTGTTTAACATCTGTTTTGTTAGACCAGCATGGAGTAGGTATGATGACAAAATGTTCAAACACCCCTAAATCACATGATCACATGACTAGACAGAGCCAGACATTCCCTTTGCAATGACACCTGGATTGTGAAAATCAGTTGAGGATGAGAGAGTTATGGTATTTGTAATATCACCGATTATATCAAAATATTATACATTACTTACAATGGAAGTCATGTGACCGAAAATGCTTATTATTCACATGTTTTTGCTTGTAACTTCCTCATTTTATCAGATATTTGCTTGACATTTGAACAGAAGGTAGACTTTTGTTAGTTCTTTCAAGTGAAACCATGAACATTTAGTTGGAATGGGCATCAGACCCATGGTACCTCACTGAAAACAACTATAATTAATAAGCGGCCATTCATATTCAAATACGACGCCTGCTGCAGTGCATCTGACAGGACGTTCGCTAATCTACTCATCACAATCTGACTAACAATTTTCCGCGATTTAGTTTAATACTTTCTCGACCATGGATTTCAATGAAATTTCGTTAGTACCAAGATAAGAAGTATATACTCAAGTCCACCTAACTTTCATCAGTGTCTAAGGCTTTAGATGAAGTCCGCTGACCGGTTGAAAGCCACTCAAATTTTCGGAGAGTTGCGGTGAACTGAAAACACCTCAGGGCTGAAACCTCGAAATGTCTAACGATTACAGTGGTTGTACTCGATGTAAATACTGACGTATTCAGGACAAACATACTCTCACCAGGTGGCGAGGAGTGAATTTTGTATGACACATATTGGCAGTATTAACGCAGAGTGGATCATGTTATTGAGACAACAACCGCTCGCGGCGAACATTCTATGTCGACATACCTACGTAGAGTGCGTTTCAGTAATTTAACAATCTAATGGTTCCGTGGACGTTTTTGAAGGACGTCCTGGGGACGTGTGTTGAGTGACCAAATCAGAACGTTCCCTAAAAGTCAGTTTTAAGGCTCATACGAACGTCACGCAGAGGACCACAGGTAAAGGCAGTGGTGGTCCGTCAGGGCCTTCAAGGCCTTCTCTGCTGGCCTAAACATCATCAGAAAATAAATGTAATAAAATAAATTTAATTTTAATATTTTCTTTTCATAAATATGTATTGAATGATTCCCCATAGTCCATTATCTTCATTTCATGCTTCCAGCGTTGTTCATTTATGTTAGAGCTTTCATCCAATCATATTTCCGCTATCATGTGTTGCCACGCTCCTTGAAATCTTCCCGGAGAACAGAAATCTTCCCTGAGGCCTTCAGAATTCACGTTGAAGGCCCGTGTACATCTGATTGGTTTTTACAACTGGCTGTTTCAGTTCATTTAAGTTGAATGAACTGAAACAGACAGTTGTGACAACCAATCAGATTTCGAGTTGGCGACACTGGGCCTTCTAGAAGGCCCGGAATATTTCTTTCCTCGCGTTGAACGTGACACGTAAACGTCCTTTGATTGGATACTGAGGCAGACCGGTGCAGCGCTTCAGTGCTCAGTTTAGATGGCTAAAACGACGTACATCGGTGTCAATGCTTATTCTTCTAGTTGTTTCAATTGGTAAGACTAAATATAATTACATTAACCAACTCAAATAAATTAGTTTACACAAACTTGATAATTACAGTTTTTGATACAATTACAACGCCATTTTCAAGACGGAACTTTCAAGAAAAACTGGATATCGTGAGGATGGGAAGTTTAATGAAACTGCTTTGCAGGTGGGACAATGCGATGTTACTTGTTAAACTTGTTAAAGCTCACATTGAGTCACATAGGCTACTTTTGGTGGACTTAAGGCGAGACACGGCAGGTGAAATATCGATTTTTTCATGCCCTGGTCAAATTTCAGATTTTGGGCTAGTTTGCCTCTTTAACTTGTTATCTTTCATACTACCATAAAGAAAACGTCAAAATTACACATTTAAGTGTCTGTTTCACTGCATTTAGTTCAGCCGCGGCATCCATTTTCTCCTAACTTTACCAAGAATTCTCCCTTGAACCACGTTCAGCGTTTCGTCTTTTTACACGACATCTGTCATGCCTGGAATGACTTTAACGCTATGAGACTCGATCAGAAGGCTGTGTAATCCAAATATGGGCATTTCCTTTCTTTTCAGCAACCAATCCTGACTTTCTGAAGGGATTCATTGGCTGACGGCGCTTTTCTGCTAACGTGATTCGCTCAGTGCCCCACGTGTTGTCTTTAAATGCGGTTTTCTCAAAATGAGTGTTTTTTCATTTTTAGGTACACATTTCTCAGCCTATGAAGAACCTAGGTACACCACACTTCCCAGTTTCACACATAGCATTGTTATGAAGACATCTACAGATGGATTTATTTATAAATTGTTCCTGGCCAGATTTATGGGTCATTTAACCTGGAAATCATGGCGAAAATAGGGTTTTTAAGGCCACAGATAGTATATTTTGATTTCCCAGGTCATAAAAGCAGATATCCTAAAATCCATCTGAGTATTTTTTGTCATTTGATATATAAACAAAATAAAAAAAGAATTTTGGTCCTGGCTTCATCACAGTTTAAGATTAATGTACCTGAAATATATGCAAAAACGTGCATATTTAATGAGATCCAGCATAATTAGCATAATTAAATATGCAAAATTCTAAAACTTGTAATACATTTTTTTCTTGTAATGATGTATGTAGTCAACTGGTAAAGTTTCATGGTGATCCCTTGTATTTAAATTTTTTACCCTATTCACCTGCCATGTCTCGCCTTAATAAAACTTTGTAGACTAATCCCTGAAAATCGCCTTTTATTTTTAAGTTGTGACAGTAATATCCAAGCGATCATATAACTGAGACTACCATTAGCTGTTCATGTTAGCTGTGCTGTCAAACATACAGGCTATCTGTTGGCATGGTGCAATACAAGATAAATGGGCAAGGGAAAAGGCACGGCGTGTTATTATTTAGTAGCAACTAAAGAGCACTCTAGAATATTTTGGTAGCAGCATTGTTACACATCACCTTAAAAGATCTTTATTTGTAGGCTTACTTTTGCGTTTTAAGGCATTATTTTGCAATGGTTATCATTTTAATGTTAATGTTTGCAACTGTTTATTATTTGTTAACATTGTTACTAATATATATATATATATATATTTGTGTGTGTGTGTGTACAGTATACTGTATGCACCATAGGGCACCATTATGGTAGGCATGCAGTGGCTGATATACTTTAAAATAAACCTTTATTATTTAAAGCCCATACATGATGATGTCTGGCACACTTATTTATTTATTTGTTTAAGAAAAAAAGAAAAAAAACGTGTGTGTGTGAGGGGGGGGTTGGGGGGGGCGCCAAAATTGTTGCTGCATACCCCCCTGACATTGGGCAGTTGCACCCCTGACTGAGAGTTTACTACTCTCAATGTATTGTTAATACGGGTGTATTGATTTGAAATGCTCTGGAAATATTAATAAAGTCTGTTGTACTCGACTATGTTAAGGTGATGCAATGCTCACTTATACTGCCTTTCTGGATAAAATATACTGGTTCGAGAGCAATGGCGTCATAATGATGGTATTAGGAGGTGGATTCACTCAGTTTAACATCGTGTAGGACATCGCTGAAGGCCTAGTCGTGAAATGCACGGACCGCCACTGGGTAAAGGTAACGGGGACGTTTCAAAAGGACGTCCTGGGGACGTGTGCTGAGAGACCAAATCAGAACGTTCCCTAAAAGTCAGTTTTAAGGCTCATACGAACGTCACAGAAGGACCAAACCAAACACCATCAGATTTGGTACGTTTCTGTGATGTTTTTTTTTTTTTAAATCAACTACTGCTACTTAATGCGGAACCCCAATGAAATAATATTAAACTAATGATCAAGAATAAAACGTTCTTGATTCGAGCGATATATTTTTCTAACACAAATACGAATGGTTAACGCAGAATTCCATCGAATCAAGGTATGTTTCTGTCAAAAGAGTGAGCTAAATGAAAAGACTCAGTAAGGCAAAAGACTGAAGTGGGAACAGACCGTATTTGTTGTCATCCTGCCACGAGCACTGCCGCTGTCACTGTTCTTCTAGGCCAGGGGTACTCAAGTAGAAATGATGAGGGGCCACAAAAAAAAATTCAGTGACTCAAGGGGCCATTTATTGGGACCGTGTACGTCCGATAACGTATCATAACATAACGTATGTATAACATTTACAACATTTTATAACATAACATTTCCTTTTTATTAAAAACAAAAATATTTCCTAAAATAAAAATATAATTTTAATTTGGGCATATATTAAAATAAATAACTAAATAAAACCAAACATAACCCTGTTATTAACCATGTTATTAAACAAATAGCCTTCAGACAGCTCATTTTTGTGCTTTGTTTACCAAACTATTTCACATTTCTCACATGTCCCCTTTAATGGGAGAATTGGCCTCTGCTTTCTTTGGCCAATGCTTCAAACCTGGGCTGATATGGTGTGATTGCTATCTGTTATCGTTGCAACCCACAGCCTCGTATTGAGATCGCGGCGCGCGGTTTCAAAATAAGAGAGTAATTGCCCAGATGGTCACACTTCCTGTATGCCTTGATCACTGTGGGAATGATGACAACCCTGTCAGGGTCCCCCATGAATATATGCATATTATCATAGACATGATGTCTCCTAGATAAGAATTAGCATTCAGGTAACCAGCCCCCCTTACTCTCCTAAGCTTAAATACAGATGATCCCTATACAGACAGTTAGTGAAATCAGACTAGGTGGAACTCAAGTAGCGAAACCAAGTCCTGTTCTCTCTCCTCTGATGCGCATCATTGTAAGATTAAAACCTGAACTTTGATATTCCATCACTTGACTGAGTCTCTGATAGTTAGGATGAATTCATATCCTTTAAGTGTGTGTGTGTGTGTGTGTGTGTGTGTGTGTGTGTGTGTGAGAGAGAGTGTGTGTATGTGTGTGTGTGTGTGTGTGTGTGTTTTATCCCTGAGTGTGTGTGGGGAATTAGAGGATTGGTGATCAATATTCAGATGTATCATGATGTTTCTCCCAGTCTGTGGAACTGTAACCTGACAGAGAAGAGCTGTTCCTATCTGGCCTCTGCCCTGACCTCACACTCCTCAAGTCTCACACAGCTAGACCTGGTTGGCAATACGCTGCTGGGAGACTCAGGAGTGGAACACTTATGTTCTGCTCTTTCTCATCAAAACTGCAAACTAGAGACACTATTGTAAGTATCATTTCATCTAGTGTGTGTGTGTGTGTGTGTGTGTGTGTGTGTGAGTAAGTGAAATACTAATATTCTAAATATTATAAAGGTGTTTTTAGGTTAATTAATTGTTTGTATGTTGGTGTTTTTACCTTTGGTGGTTATACAGTAGTATGCAAAAGTGTAGTCACCCCTCTGAGGCTGCATGATAATTTATTCTGTCTTCACCCAAAAATATCACAGTGGCATAATATATATTTTCTAGTTAACACTGAGTGCTGGTGTGTGAGATATTAAGTGTGGCAGTATTGAGTTGTGTGAAATGAAATGAAATGTGAAAAATAGGTTGTGCAAAAGTTTGGACACCCTAATCATTTTGTTGATTTGAATACCTGTACCTACTCTATGCTGACTAACTACAACACATTATTAGCCTGATTAGCTTGTTAAGCCATCAATTCCATAAAAAGTTACATCCAATCATTCAAGGTAATTAAGGTAGCCAATTGTAAGTTGTGCTTCTCTTTGATTTGATTCTGGCAACATGGGGGCATCAAAACAGCTATCAAATGATCTGAGAACAAAGATTGTTCAGTAGTATTGTTTAGGGGGAAGGCTACAAAAGGTTATTCTGGAGCTTTCAGCTATCAGTTTCCACTGTAAGTAATGCAATTAAGAAATGGAAGGCAACAGGCACAGTTCTTGTTGAGGCCAGAAGTGGCAGGCCAAGAAAAATAACAAAGAGGCAAAGGTGAACAATGGTCAGAATGGTCAAGGACAACCCTCAGACCACCTCCAAAGACCTGCAAGGTCATCTTGCTGCAGATGGTGTCACTGTGCACTCAACCATTCAGCGCACGTTGCACAGAAAACAGCTGTATGGGAGAGTGATGCGGAAGAAGCCTTTTCTGCACACACGCCACAAACAGGCTCACTTGAGGTATGCAAAACTACATTTGAACAAGCCAGATTCATTTTGGAACAAAGTGCTGGGGACTGATGAGACAAAGGTAGAGCTATTTGGTCACAACAAGAGGCGTTATGCAACACTTGCTGCCCACAGTCAAGTTTGGTGGGGGGTCCATCATGCAGTGGGGCTGTGTGGCAAGTGCAGGAACTGCGAATCTAGTTAAAGTTGAGGGTCGCATGGATTCAACTCAGTACCAGCACATTCTCGACAATAATGTTCAAGAATCTGTAACAAAGCTGAAGTTACGGTGGAGTTGGGTGTTCCAGTAGGACACCTACCGGAAATCCACTTAGGCATATATGCAGAGGAACAAGTACAATGTTCTGGAATGGCCATCCCAGTCCCCAGACTTAAATATAATTGAAAATCTACAGGACAACTTGAAGCAGGCTGTCCACGCTAAGCACCCATCAACCCTTTCTGAATTTGAGATGAATTGTAAGAAAGAATGCAAAATACCTTCCTCCAGAATCCAGACACTGATCAGAGGCTATAAGAAGCGTCTAGAGGCTGTTATTTTTGCAAAAGGAGGCTCTAGTAAATATTAATGTGATTTTTCTGTTGGGGTGCTAAAATGTATGCACCTGTCTTATTCTCTTATTATACATTTATCACATCAACCTTATTTCACTGCTAAAATAGAGATTATCAGGGGTGTCCAAACTTTTACGACTCTATGAGACAGAGCTTCCGAAGCATCTAGGCCGCATCTCTCTTTCTTTCTCTCTCTCTCGATCTGTGTGTGTGTGTGTGTGTGTGTGTGTGTGTGTGTGTGTGTGTGTGTGAATGTTTGTGTCCCTCTGTATGTGTTTATCAGTGTGTATGTGTATCCCTGAGTGTTTGTGTGTGTATGTATATGTCTGTGTGTGTTTGTGTGTTTGTATCTCTAAGTGTGTGTGTGTATTTTTGTGTATCCCTGAGGGTGTGTGTGGGATAGAGGATTGATGATTAATATTCAGATGTATCATGATGTTTCTCCCAGGCTGTATGAATAGATTGTGTGTGTGGGTGAGTGAGTGTGTGGGTTTTTGGAAATACTAGGTATTTTAGTTTAATTGTATAAACGTTTTTTTTTGTTTCGGTGGTTATATTACAAAGAGCTTCAGAAGCAACTAGGCTGTGTATGTGTGTGTGTGTGTGTGTGTGTGTGTGTGTGTGTGTGTGTTTGTATCCCTAAGTGTGTTTGTGTTGATGTATGTGTGTGTCTGTGTGTGTGTGTGTGTTGGCGTCCCTATGCGTGTGTGTGTATCCGTGTTTGTATCTGTGTGTGTGTGTGTGTATGTGTGTTTGTATCCGTGAATGTGTGTGGGGGGATAGAGGATGTATGATTGATATTCAGACGTATCATGATGTTTCTTCCAGGCTAGGGGGCTGTAACCTGACAGAGAAGAGCTGTTCCTATCTGGCCTTTGCCCTGACCTCACACTCCTCAAGTCTTACACTGCTGGACCTGGGGTGCAATAACCTCAATGCATCAGATGTTGAGCAGCTCTCTGCTCTAGTGAAGGACCCCCACTATAAACTGAAGGAACTTATGTGAGTAAATATCTAACCTTCTCACTCAGGTATTATAACATGAGACCCAACATGGATGCCTTTTTTTATTTTCTGTTCTCCAGATTCTCTCTCTTCTGTCTGTTTCGTTTGCGGTGCTCTGCATTTGCTCATTCATTTTACATCCTTCTTCCTCCCTCGTTTTTCCCCCTTTCTTTTTCTCTCTTACACCTTACAGCTCAGGGCTGTCTTACATCTCATCTCATCCTTTGGTTTTTTGTCATCTTTTACTCATCATGTTTGTTTGTGACCTTTGACCTTGACCTTTGGCCCACATCTCTCTCAGTCACTCTCATTCCTTTCCGCCGCCTCTTTTTCTTTCTTTTATTATTTTGCTCGTTCTGTCTGTTTATCTGATCATTAGTGTGACGATGTGATCGTCCCTACAGGTGAATATGCTCTCTGGCTGCCATGCCATTGAGCCAGGCTCTTTGGTGTGATGGTCAGAGCGCATGTTTGGCACCCCTTAGACCCGGGTTCGATTCCAGGTGGGGTCACCACGCTCTCCCTTCGCTACAATTCGATTTTTGTAAAATGGCTCCAGTCATTAACTCACATCACAGTAACTCCAGTAAGAGTCATAATACTATCTCATCTTAGTGTCTCAGGCTCCCATGCCCAAGGTCAGGGTTCAAGCCCAGTAAGGGACTGGTTAACAGCAAGGGAATGTGAAGTCATCTCTATTGGTCAAACCAGACGCCACTCTCTTCTTCTGATTCTTCTCCCTTACTGTTTCTGCAGCAGTGTGTCTTATGTGTGAATGTGTTTATCATGGCTGCTGTTACTGATGGCAGAATACAGCAGCCCTCTGTCTCTCATGCAGTCTGCGTCACTGGGAGACAGTCGTCATGGAGACTGGTGGATTGATGTGTCTTTTCCCTTGTCATACAGTTGGGAAGGCTACTTTACACATCAGACGGGAGCTAGATGGGGTCTGTGGTCCAGAAGAGACTGATTGATTATTGTATTCTCTCCTTTATCCTGCAGAAATTGGTAGTGAGCAGCAGTGTGTAGAGCCAAGACCCTGAGCTGGATAGGGTCTGTGGTCCAGAAGCTCATGAAGACAGGGTGGGATCCAGCACACACACATCAGGATCTCTCCTGCAGAATATCTGGGGAGGAACATGAACATGTTCTCAGCTTCCAGCAGCACACAGCAGACAGCCTCTTCCTGAGGGGAGCACAACAGTGAGATGAATGGAGAATGCACATATGGTGATGTGGTCTGAGATCAAAGCTGAATGTACATACCCGTATACCAATAATACCCGTATATCATCTGTTAGACCTATAGCTATTTGTTACCATATGTATGTAACTATATGTAGATGTGAACTGTAGTAGAAATTGTATGAATATCCATCAATATTAATTGTATAAATATCTGTACCTTTAAGGATTTAGTATTGGTCTCTCATGTACTGGATGTCAACATATGGACTGTGATAGGGATAGTATGACTATCAATCATCCTCTGTTAACATACAGCCGCGGAAAAAATTAAGAGACCACTTCAAAATTATCAGTTTCTCTGGTTTTACTATTTATTGGTATCAATCATCAGAGAAGACGAACTTAGGGACCTCCAGTCCGCTTTGCTTCAATCCTTATGGTCTTTTACAAACCTCAGCCAGGCAAAGTACAACGTTGTCCCGGAAGAAAAACTTGCTTCCTTTTGTTCTGACAATGTTCCCCAACTGTGAGAAGTGTTTTTTCCAGCAGGGCAATGCTCCATGCCACACAGCCAGGCCAGTAAAGGTGTGGATGGAGTACCACCAGATCAGGACCCTGTCATGACCAGCCCAATTTCGAGACCTGAATCCCATAAAAAACCTCTGAAATGTGATCAAGAAGAAGATGGATGGTCACAAGCCATGAAAAGAAGCCGAGCTGCTTGAATTCTTGCGCCAGGAGTAGCATAAAGTCACCCAACTGCAATGTGAAAGACTGGTGGAGAGCATGCCAAGACACATGAAAGTTGTGATTTTAAATCAAGGTTATTCCACCAAATATTGATTTCTGAACTCTTCCTAAGTTAAAGCATTAGTATTGTGTAGTTTAAAAATGAATATGAGCTTGTTTTCTTTGCATTATTCGAGATCTGAAGACACTGCATCTTTTTTGCTATTTTGACCAATTGTGATTTTTCTGCAAATAAATGATCTAAATGACAATATTTTTATTTGAAATTTGGTAGGAATGTTGCCAGTAGGTTATAGAATAAAACAAAAATCTACATTTTACTTTAACACATACCAATAAATAGTAAAACCAGAGAAACTGATAATTTTGAAGTGGTCTCTTAATTTTTTCCGCGGCTGTATATAAATATCCATACCTATACGTATCAATCAGTCCCTGGCATTATCTGATCTATAGTTTGTGTATTTGTGAGTGTGTGTGGGGGATGTGTGTGGAGTTTGTCCAAACCTACATAAAAATACATATGTATCCAGATTCATTTTTGTTCTTTAATGTATAAAACCATGGAGATGTGTACATGTTGTTGTGTGATCACATGTGTGAACCCTATATCACAGATGTAGAGTCTGGAGTGACTATAAGGATATGAATGCAGCTGTAACTAGAGAAGAGTGACTATAATGACATGAATGCAGCTGTAACTAGAGAAGAGTGACTGCTCAGCACTAGTAGAGGGTCACTAACAGGTCTGGAGTGACTATAAGGACATGAATGCAGCTGTAACTAGAGAAGAGTGACTGCTCAGCACTAGTAGAGGGTCACTAACAGGTCTGGAGTGACTATAAGGATGTTGATGCAGCTGTAACTAGAGAAGAGTGACTGCTCAGCACTAGTAGAGGGACACTAACAGGTCTGGCGTGACTCAGGAATCTGCAAAGGTGAACTCTGAATATGTGTGTATGCAATCAGATTTTGAAACGTGCATTAAAAATGTTTAAATGTGTAATGAGATTTGCAAGTGTATTGAGATTTGTACATGTGTAGACAAATCTGTGAATGCATACGTATAATTAGCTGAATAGTCCAAGTTCTTTCCTCCAAGAGTTTCAAATACAGACAAGTAATCAGTTACAGCTTAGACGGGTCTCTCAGTTGGCTCATTACACGTGATCTTTGCCATACTTCTACTGTGTCAGATTTGCAGATGTGTGGGGATTTGTCTGTGTGGGCAATAAGTTATGGCCACAGTGGGCAGAGGGTAAAGTTGAGTTATGGCCACAGTGGGCAGAGGGTAAAGTTGAGTTATGGCCACAGTGGGCAGGGTAAAGTTGAGTTATGGCCACAGTGGGCAGAGGGTAAAGTTGAGTTAAGTTATGGCCACAGTGGGCAGAGGGTAAAGTTGAGTTAAGTTATGGCCACAGTGGGCAGAGGGTAAAGTTGAGTTATGGCCACAGCAGTGGGAAGAGGGTAAAGCTGAGTTACGGCCACAGTGGGCAGAGGGTAAAGCTGAGTTAAGTTATGGCCACAGTGGGCAGAGGGTAAAGTTAAGTTATGGCCACAGTGGGCAGAGGGTAAAGTTGAGTTGAGTTATGGCCACAGGGGGCAGAGGGTAAAGTTGAGTTATGGCCACAGTGGGCAGAGGGTAAAGTTGAGTTGAGTTATGGCCACAGTGGGCAGAGGGTAAAGTTGAGTTATGGCCACAGTGGGCAGAGGGTAAAGCTGAGTTGAGTTATGGCCACAGTGGGCAGAGGGTAAAGTTGAGGTATGGCCACAGTGGGCAGAGGGTAAAGTTGAGTTATGGCCACAGTGGGCAGAGGGTAAAGTTGAGTTATGGCCACAGTGGGCAGAGGGTAAAGTTGAGTTATGGGTTATGGCCACAGTGGGCAGAGGGTAAAGTTGAGTTGAGTTATGGCCACAGTGGGCAGAGGGTAGAGTTGAGTTATGGCCACAGTGGGCAGAGGGTAAAGTTGAGTTATGGCCACAGTGGGCAGAGGGTAAAGTTAAGTTGAGTTATGGCCACAGTGGGCAGAGGGTAAAGTTGGAACGATATTTCTTGGATCAATAACTAATAGTGTTAATAACTAACTTGCTGAACCTCATGAAGGAGAAAAACACCAGTCTGGTGGATCTCATTCAGAATTGTGTCTGGGAAGGTAAAGACCCAGGAATCTTCACGTCAACTTCCTCCAGATTTCCACTCCATTCTGAGATGTTGTGATGTGACAGAGTCTCAGTGGACGTGCTGCTGACAAACCTCATCAAGGGGAATCTGCTTCCCTCTGCTCTCCTCTGGGTCACCACCCGACCAGCAGCAGCCAATCAGATCCGTCCTGTGTGTGTCTGGCAGGTGACAGAAATAAGGGGATTCAGCGACCCACAGAAAGAGGAGTACTTCAGGAAGTGAATCAATGATGAGAACGTGGCCAGCAGAACCATCACACACCTGAAGTCATCCAGGAGCTCTTCATCATGAGCCACATTCCAGTCTTCTCTTGGATCTCAGTAACTGTTCAAGAGAAGATTGTGTGTGAGAAAGAGAGAGAGCCTGTTCACACCTGGTATAAACACGTGTCCTGGGTGATCGGATCACATGTGGACAGCTCTCAGCACAGGTGTGAACACAATCAAGACACGCTGAGATCCGATCACTCAGATCATATTCTAGTAGTCTGGGACACATGTGTAAGTTCTTCACAAGCCATTGCTTTAACTGGTGCTGCCACTGTTCCCTCATGTGCTTTCTAGTTGTCCATATGGTACAAAACACACACGAGACAACCAGTGGACTCCAAGTGCTGTCTCTGTCAATGTTTAATCAGTCAGATGTACGATGATAAATAAACGTTGGCTAACTGTAGCTAAAAGACCAGTTTATGGCTAAGCAGCACATCAGCAGTTTGGCATTGTAAAATGCTGCATGTTCCATAATCCTGCTCCGTTTTTGTACATTTAAATGAAAAAGTTAATTTTGAACAAAATGAAAAATAGGCTGGTCAGTCTGGGGCCCTACTAAACATGGGGCCCTATCTCTTTCTCCACGGTAACCACTGTGGTTGCTCAGCAATGCTTCCATGAATGGTAGACCAGCTGTGTAGGAATGTATCATGTGACACCTTTCTTCCAGCAGGGGGCAGCAGCACCCCAGCCACACTGATGGTATACATACATACCCTGCTTGTCATGATTTAATGGAGCGTCTCTGTCTGCACTCATACATGTGCTTCACTTTATTATAGAGTTTTGGACACATAACATGATCACACACTTACACACACACAGAGACTTACACAGACACACACACAAACACTTATACACACACTCACACACACTCACACTCACACACATAGATTTAGATGAGCTGAAATCCCCATGCTGTAGTGGAGGTAATTAACAGGTGCTCAGGAACTCTGTCTGTAGATGTGCTCTTACCAGGAGAGTGGAGGACTGACTCTGTCTGTAGATGTGCTCTTACCAGAAGAGAGGAGGACTGGCTCTGTTTGTAGATGTGCTCTTACCAGAAGAGAGGAGGACTGGCTCTGTTTGTAGATGTGCTCTTACCAGGAGAGTGGAGGACTGGCTCTGTCTGTAGATGTGCTCTTACCAGGAGAGAGGAGGACTGGCTCTGTCTGTAGATGATGAGAGTTGTGTTTGAGACTTCAGACGTGAGGCAGCATGAGTTTCACCTCTGAAGGCCATAAAAACACCAGAGGAAGATCTGACTAAACTCCTCAGTCCAGATGAAGTTCTTCAGGGGCTGGTGCCAGTGGTCACAGAATCCACTTCAGTTCAGTCAGTAAATCTCAGAGACAGAGGGAGAGATTGAGTATCTCATTTGTATGTCTCTCTCTGTCTGTGTGTGTGTGAGAGAGAGAAAGAGGTTCAATGCACTGCAGAACAGAACATTCTGGAATACATCGCCTGTTCATAATTACATCACAGCATTTTACTAGTGAAGAAGCAGACTACTTGAGCAACATTACAGAAAAGTTGCTTCCAGAGAAGTGGGCATATCTCCTCGTATCCACTAAGTTGTTGATATGAACTCATAGAAGTGGACATATCTCCTCGTATCCACTAAGTTGTGGATATGAACTCATAGAAGTGGACATATCTCCTCATATCCACTAAGTTGTTGATATTACAGTAACTCATAGAAGTGGACATATCTCCTCGTATCCATTAAGTTGTTGATATGAACTCATAGAAGTGGACATATCTCCTCGTATCCACTAAGTTGTGGATATGAACTCATAGAAGTGGACATATCTCCTCATATCCACTAAGTTGTTGATATTACAGTAACTCATAGAAGTGGACATATCTCCTCGTATCCACTAAGTTGTTGATATGAACTCATAGAAGTGGACATATCTCCTCGTATCCACTAAGTTGTTGATATGAACTCATAGAAGTGGACATATCTCCTCGTATCCACTAAGTTGTTGATATGAACTCATAGAAGTGGACATATCTCCTCATATCCACTAAGTTGTTGATATGAACAGATGCTGCTGCGCCTTTGTTCGGTTTCACCCCCAAAAGTCCTCGGAGGCCCTTGTCATTGCACTTGTAAAAAAATTAGACGCGAAGCATTCTTCGATTGCCCTCATTAACGAGGCCTCAATTACAATTGTTGTGCTTCACAGACGTGATTACGTCTATTATGGCGGGTGTTAAATGCGCCAGTGGCTTCCGCGTGTAATTCACAGCGGCCCACCCACCACCCGTTGCTCTGGCAACGGAGCAAGGTGAAACTGCGGCCCACCTGTCGGTATGCATGAGCGCGCGATGCTTATTCATGGTGTTACTGGAGGTGCGCGGAGTCAATTAGCACGCGCTTCCGAAAGGGGGCGGATGAAAGCGCGAGCTGTTGTCTTTTCGGATGTGAGTGCAAATGGAAGTTTCACGGTTTTTCTTTAACGCTTTTTTATTTCACTTAAAGGGACTAACTGTATAGTAGAATACAGGCTGTGTTTAGAGAGGGAGAGAGAGAGAGAGAGAGAGAGAGAGAGAGAGAGAGAGAGAGAGAGAAGTGTGTTGGAGAGGGTGCCTACACTGCCTAACAGAAAATGTATATATTAACACTGGATGCCCAAACTTTTAAATTTAGATTTGATGTCCATAAAACACACTCACACAGACTCACAAACACACAGTGTGTGTGTGTGTCTACGGAAGAGAACCATGACATGGACAGGATTTAAGGATTTACCTTTCTCCTTGGCACATTTCTCTTCTTCTTCCTTTCTTCTTTTTTGAATTTCGCACTGGATGGCTTTTGCCTCTTACTGTAATAGTTTCTTTCTTCAACGTTTCTTGGACACACACACTCAAACCATACCCCTCAATGTGCTAGCATGTTCTGACAACACCAAGGAGGTACGTACCCCTTCCTCTTTCGATTTTTGTCTCATTTTTATCTAATGTTAGATTCATTTTTTAGATTCATGTCAAAATATAAGTTGGAGATATAGAAAAAAACTCTGGCCCTCAAAAAAAACTGGGCGCCGTTTTTGGTGCCCCCCTCCGAGGGACGTGCTAGGCAACTGCCTATGTCGCCTGTAGTAATGACCAGCCCTGAACACACACACAGGGTTGGGGATGTAAATATCTCTTCAAACTTTGTAAATTATACAGACGGAAACACACACATAAACCAGTGTAACTATCCACACACACACACACACACACACACACACACACACACACACACACACACACACACACACACACACACACACACACACACACACACACACACACACACACACACACACACACACACATGCACGGCTGCATAGATTATCTCTGCATGTGACACACACACATTCCAACACCATCAATAGCACAGTTACTAGCTAGCTGGCTATCTGAGGAGTTTTGGTGATTTAGTACACCGCACTGTGAGAGCGTGATGTGTTTTGGTGCGTTACTTTGGACTTTACTGGAAGATCGTGATGTGTTTTGGTGATATACTTGCCTACAAGACTAATCAACAAAGGACTAATTGTCAGGACTCAGGATTCAGATTTTACAAATCAAACTTTATTTATTTATAAATAACTTTACATTCAGGGTAGTTCTTGTATTTATTCACAGAGTGCTTAAATATACATGGCACATGAAATGAGAGAGTGATCATAATTGAAGGGTTAGTCCTTGACTATAATATATATGAGATGAGAGGGTAATACTAATTGAAGGGTTAGTCCTTCACTATAATAAATTAGATGAGAGGGTGATACTAATTGAAATGTTAGTCCTTGACTGTAATATATATGAGATGAGAAGGTAATACTAATTGAAGGGCTAGTGCTTGACTATAATATACGAGATGAGAGGGTGATAATAATTGAAGGGTTAGTCCTTCACTATAATATATAAACAAGATGAGAGGGTGATAATAATTGAAATGTTAGTCCTTGACTATAATATAGATACGAGATGAGAGGGTGATACTAATTGAAGGGTTAGTGCTTGACTAAAATATATATACAAGATGAGAGGGTGATAATTATTGAAGGGTTAGTCCTTCACTATAATATATATACGAGATGAGAGGGTGATACTAATTGAAGGGTTAGTGCTTGACTATAATATATATACAAGATGAGAGGGTGATAATAATTGGAGGGTTAGTCCTTGACTATAATATATACGAGATGAGAGGGTGATAATAATTGAAGGGTTAGTGCTTGACTAAAATATGTACACGAGATGAGAGAGTGATACTAATTGAAGGGTTAGTCCTTGACTAAAATATATATATATATATATATGAGATTAGAGAGTGATAATAATTGAAGGGTTAGTCCTTGACTATAATATATATGAGATGAGAGGGTGATAGTAATTGAAGGGTTAGTCCTTGACTATAATGCAGTTTACGTGCCTCTAGTTGTCCATCTAGTGTGTTCGCTCAAAACATCTCCCGTGTTACAGCCTTTCAATGTCCCACCATTCCAGCCACTCAACAACACAAGCTCTCAAACTGCACCTTTACAGTTTTTCTCGATTGCTTGAAAACACACATTTTTTGAAAGCATGCCTCATTTTCTCAAAACTCTAACACAAATCCCTAGACCACTCACACAAAATGCAAAACCCTTTATATCTCCTGCAAAATGCTACTTTGCTTTCAAAGTGTTATGTGTTATGTCACCTCAAAAGGGTATTTTGTTTCCAAATGACAAACACAGACCATTATATGAGTAGACATTCTAAGCATCGATTGAACACTAATGGAATGGAATGGCTCAATGGAAAACACTATGAAATGGGAAAACACCAGTATGAATGCCTTATCAGGAGCATTATGCCTTTTCATGTCCAGTGTTACTGTACGCTTTCTCCTGTTGTATATTGTAACTGTATAATGTTTTAACTCAAATATAAAACAACACACAAATATACAGTAACAACTAAAATATATTTTTTTTCTCCAAAAGATCAGTTTTTTACAATTGCTAAAACACATTCTTGAAACAGTCACTAATTTTCTCTAAACTCTAAACACAAAACCTCATCTTCAAGCACTATTTACAAAACCTCTGAATCCTCTTGCAAAATTAAACTTTCGCCTCAAAACAGTTTGACCTGTGCTAAAAATCAAACACTGCTGTCAAATCATAAACAAAGTGTTCAAAATGATATACACTTTCAAGCAGTCAGTAAACAATACACCAAAAAATTGAAAACACACTGTTCAAAACATATAGTTCTCAGGGAGAAGTACATTTGTTTTTGTTTTACCTCAAAACAAATTTCATATTTATCTATCATTGACTTTTAATGAATGAAAACATGTTCTCTCATAGTAGCTATACAAATGTATCAGAAATTACTACTTTGCTTTGCTCTAATTTGTGTTGGTTCCTTCTCCTTCTTGTACCCCTATAGTACTGTTCCCTGCATCTCACTACTCACAACTCACTCTTGTTCTTTGTTGATATGAACCTGCAACCAGTCAAAATCTATTGAGCAATCAGTACTGTTCTCTCTTCTGAATGTCTGGATAATGGATGCAACTGAAAAGCGGCTTACAGTATGTTTGGTTGAACCCTCTGGCCAGCCTCCTGCATGGTCATACCATGGTTGACCACATGGTTGACCACAGTGGCCCGAATCTTGCTCTTTCTCTTCCTCCTTCTCCTCCCCCTCTTCCTCTCACTCCTCTGCTTCTCTGATCCCCTCTCACCTCAATGTTGCCATCAATTGCTCTCCAAACCTGGAGCTAACCTGTGGCCATCATATTGCTAAAGGTTTGATTTCAAATGGCAAAACAATTAGAAATGGAAGTTTTGCCATTTGAATAGCAGTGTGTTCTGTCTGAAAACAAGGAGGTTCTGGCATTGAGGAAGAGTGCGAAGTAGAGAGGATGGTGTTAAGTGTTTTGAAGAAAGTGTGGTTAACAATTGAAATCTGTGTTTAAAGCAGATACTTGTGTGTTGTGTTGTGAAGAAAGTGTAGCTAACAATTGAAATCTGTGTTTAAAGCAGATAATTGTGTGTTGTGTTTTGAAGAAAGTGTAGCTAACAATTGAAATCTGTGTCCAAAGCAGACAATTGTGCTTATAGTTAAGCAGAATTGGTTTATTGGTTGAGTTGGCACAAGAGTAACAGGTTGTGGTCGTTGTGTTATAGGTTCCAGTTTTTGTGTGTAATCAATCGAGAAGAACTGTAAATACAGGATCATACATCATTTGGGCCGCTGCTAACCCCTGCAGGCAAAAAGGTGTCATGTCTCTGGATTGCCCATCAATAGGTGTCTGCTGCCCCCAACAGGCTGAACTGAGTAATAGCAGTGCAATATACAGATTCCACAACAAAATACAGTGGACGGTGGCTATAGGCCGATAATTGTGGCACACATGTCTTGGAGAATAATATTTATTTAATGTCCACATTATACAATTATTTTACCTCAATGAAAAGGTAAGGTTTTTATATATATTTTGAGTGGATGATCAAGAGGATAAACAGCAAAGACATATTTTTTCATAGCCTGTTTGCTCATATTCACTAGGGGTGCCAATAATTGTGGAGGGCACTGTATGTATGTTGATGCTTTTTCCTCTGGGTGGGTGGGTTGTCATGTAGACAAGCGGTGGGGTTTGGTGTGGTGTGTAGGCCTTATGGATGGGGTAATGTTCATGTGAGTCAGACATGCCCTGCATACCATGGGATCTTTTCAGGCATACTGTGAAAAGTCAAAATGAGTGAAAGAGTTATTTTAAAAAGAAGTTTGATCATAGACGTGTGGTGAAAGCCTATTTTTACTCCGGATCACCTTGTACCATTATGTTAATCTAAATTAATTATGAAGACTATCATACATGATGCGGTAGGTTCCCTTTACATTTGTTCGCCCCTCCTCTTCAAACAGCGCCAGGCACGCGCTTCACATGAAAGTGAAACTAAACTCGTTTCTTCCATTTTGTCAACACGTTGGTAGAATTTTTCAGCAAAGAAATATCCAGAATATACCGTTTGTGAGTACCTCAAGATTTACTTGTAAACTGCTAAATCTGTGCTTTTGA
The DNA here is from genome assembly GCF_963457725.1 of Sprattus sprattus. Taxonomy (NCBI): domain Eukaryota; kingdom Metazoa; phylum Chordata; class Actinopteri; order Clupeiformes; family Clupeidae; genus Sprattus; species Sprattus sprattus. Next base: position 1,648,815 of record NC_137928.1, read on the forward strand.
TTTTAAATCATAGAAAGAAAGCATTAACGCTACAATAGTCTTACTTACAATAAGTCTGCATCCTTGTACAGGCCTTGCCTAAAATAGTCGACTGTCCGATAAATGTGAAATGACAGGAATACAATAGCTTTCTGCTAACGAAAACAAATAAAAGGAACATCACTCGACGTAGACCAGATATTGAGCATGGTTACTGTTTATTGTGGACTTTTATGTGGACAACGATATGTTAATGTCCTAAAGTCTCTATTATCCAACGTCATTGTAAGCTAACAGGTTACGCTAACAGGCTAGACTGTATGTGCCGCCCATTGTAAAATGGAGGAGTAACACGGAACAACGGAAAGGACGAACTCAAACTTCGGTAAAGTTTGAAAGATATTCACATATTCGAAGTTCCCGGATCTATCGTCTAAGCCATAAGGGCAACGAACTACAAACACAATGTCTTCAAAACGAGCCGTCTAACGAACTGGACAATTAATATCGGTCTATATTTGCAGCCAACTGAGTGCGCAGGGGCCGTCCACAAAAAGAAACAGTAATTTCACTCTAACACAGAGTAGTATCACCAATAGCACTTAAAACATCGGTGATCTCCTGTTGGTTATACTAAACGACTTACAGGAGCGATTATAAATCGGTACTGCATTCAAAATTCAAAATATTCGAGAGCATTGTCACCCCTCTTCTTCTCAGTCTCAGTCTCGAAGCTTATGGGGGTTGCCAGGTTGAGGACATTGGACCTACACCAACATGCAAAATATGAGCTCTGGAAATTTAAAAAACCAACACATTTTTATATGCTGTCAGTGTTGGATAGGTGCATGGCTGGCTATGTGCTTTAGCCAAAGCCTTTATCCTAAAATAGGCTAAACACTGGAGTTGGAGTGACTTCTTAATAATAATAACACATTGTTCAATTTAACAAGCCGTACTGAATTAAACATACTATACTGCTCCGGAAATAGGAACAGCAACAGAGGGAAGAGAGAGTGCAGGCCCTGCATACCTGTCTAGAGCAGGGTTGTCAAACTCAAATACACAGAGGGCCGAAATAAAAAAAATGGGTGTGAGTCGAGGGCCGGACAGTGGGGCAAGCGTCCCCTAAATTGACCTATGCTTCCAACGCGGGGACAGTGCATTGTGGGACTTGAAGTATTTGTGGTGCGTTCGACATACCAGACAAGCTCTGATAGATAATTAGATGCATACTTTATTAATCCTGAGGGAAAATCAGGTAAACCAAATACAATTTTACAAAGACATCAATACAGCCAACCGATTAATTGAAGGCAGTGGAAAATAAGGCAGTTTTGATCTTCTGTTTAAAGCAGGTTAGAGTTGGGTCAGATCTGATCCCCATGGGGAGCTGGTTCCAGCAGTGGGCAGCATAACGGCTAAATGCCATCTCACCCTGTTTAGTTTCAACTCTGGGCACCACTAGCTGACCAGCTCCTGCAGATCTAAGAAACTTGTCTGGTCTATATTCAGCAAACATTTCATATATAAATGTATATCTATACACAAATATGCAGGGTTAGGGTTAAATGGCCCTGGCCATTTAGTGACATATAGACAGTAAGTAATACTCTGAATTCAGTTCTGTATCTGACTGAGAGCCAGTGCAAGGACCTGAGAATTGGAGTTATATGCTCTCTTATCTTATTTTTGGTTACGTTACACTTTGTGACACTCTGTGTATGTCTGTCTTTCTCTCTCATTCTCCAGTATAATACCAGGAGAGGGATATCCCAGGAAAAGGGGTGTATTTGCCCCAAAATGAGTTCCAGTGAAGAAGAGAACCATGATGATGGGCCTCTGGGGTAAGACAACAACAACAATAATAATACTAATAATATACACTGTATTTACATGTATTATTTGTTTATTTATGTGTATACTTGTTTGTTTACTAATTACTGTAGTACATCCTTTATTTCATTCATCAGCTTAAATAAGTAAAATAAGTAAAGCAATGTTAATGTTAATGTTAATACAAGGCATTAAGACAATGGAGACTAAAAGCAGAATAAATGTCTGAGAGTGTGTGGGATAAAACCATCATCTTCCTGCTTTATCTCTTCATTTGTGTGGAAATTTCTACCTGGCAACTGAAGCTGATTGGATGAGAGTGTTTTTAGTTTTCATTTGGCTGCCTATCAGAAAGTAGAACCCAACCCACAGTATAGCAGGAGTTTTAGTAACTGGACCAATCAGAGATGAGATAAAAATTTGTATTTATGTAATGGCCATTTGGCTCAATCAGATATTTGGCATGGTTGTGTTCTAAGTCAGTTACTGCAAGCAGAATTAAACTGAATTAAACTGAATCTCTAAAAATGCTAACCCATCTGTAGTTTTAGATCACTTTTAGCTCAGCTGGTGAACACCGATAGATATGAGAGATGTGTTCTGACCAGTTTACCCAGACTTTGCTAAAGGTCTCCAGTGGTGTTCAATCAAACCTTAAAATGTTCCTTAACTTGTCTACATTCCAACAGTTGAAAAAATATTTGAACAGTTTAGTATTTGTAACATTCAAGAAACAAAATAGAAAAAGTGACACATGTGAATGCATTGAGGAAGAAAATAATCATGAAAGCACTTCATCAGTATACCTGGAGAAACTAAAACATATCAATAATCAGTATGTGTGTGTGTGTGTGTGTGTATGTGTGTGTGTGTGTGTGTGTGTGTGTGTGTGTGTGTATTTTGTGTAAAATAAAGCTCCATCCAGCATAAGAGATCTCATGTTCCTGCTGATCAGAGGTGAGTAGTAATGAGGACTTTCAACACGAAACACAATCATCCATACAGTCATTTGTAGTTCACCTGAAGTATAAAAGTGTTCCAAAGGTTTTTGACTTGTCTACTATGCTAGATATTCAAATGAGATGGGCAGTTTTATTTTATTTGGAATTTGTATTGGGGCTTCAGCCTTAAGAAGGAAACATTTTACGTATACAGAAAGTACACATGCGTGCGTGCGTTCGTGTGTTTGTGTTTCTGTGTGTGATTAGCAGACATGAGCAGTGAGAGGAATCTTCTCATGATGAAGGGTGTCTGTGTATTTGTTTGTGTGTGTGTGTGTGTGTGTGTGTGTGTGTGTGTGTGTGTGTGTGTGTGTGTGTGTGTGTGTGTGTGAAGCAGAATTGAGCAGTTAGATGAATGTTTTCCTGATGGAAGTTCTCCTCTTCTTCTCTAGGATGGGGGGATCTAGCTCTAACAGGAGGTCACCCTCCCCAACCCCCACCTGTGTGTCCATGAAGAGTGACTGGTCCATGCCTCGAGCAATCAACTTTACAGGAGGAGACTCTTCGATTGGACAGTAAGATTATGACGCTGGGATTTTTGCTGTTTGTGTGTGTGTGTGTGTGTGTGAGCGAGTGTCTGTGTATGTGTTTGTGTGTGTGTGTGTGTGTGTGTGTGTGTTGTGTGTGTGTGTGTGTGTGTGTGTGTGTGTGTGTGTGTGTATCAGATACGAGCAGTGAGAGGAATGTTCTCCTGATGGAAGTTCTCCTCTTCTTCTCTAGGATGGGGGGATCTAGCTCTAACAGGAGGCCACCCTCCCCTACACCCACCTGTGTGTCCATGAAGAGTGACCACTCCATGTATCGACCAATCCAATTTACAGGAGGAGACTCTTCCACTGGACAGTAAGATTATGACTCTAGGATTTATGCTGTGTGTGTGTTTGTGTGTGTGTGTGCAAATCATTGTGTCTAAACACCTTTGATTATGGAAGTGTGTGGTTCTGTTGTCCATGATTCCATATGTTGAATAATCAACTTCGGAAGGGGAGACCTTCAGACTGGACAGTTAGATCATGGCTCTAGTCTTTATTCTACATAATTGAATGTGTCTCAGTAGTGAAACTATGTATGAAGACACAGACTGACTCTCCTTCAAAAACTGATCTGTGTGTGTGTGTGTGATTAGAAGACAGGAGCAGTGAAAGGAAGTGTGTGTGTGTGTGTGTGTGTGTGTGTGTGTGTGTAGCAGACATAAGCAGTGAGAATAATGTCGTCCTGATGGATTTATGTATGCTGTGTGTGTAATGGCCATTTGTCTCAATCAGATATTTGGCAAGGTTGTATTCTAATTCAGTAGCTGCAAGCAGAATGAAACTGAATCCAACTGAATCTCTAAAAATGCTGACCCTAGTTTTAGACCACTTTTAGTTCAGCTGATGAAAACCAATAGGTATGACACTTCTGTCCCGACTAATTTCCCCAGACTTTGCTAAAGGTCTCAAGTGGTGTTCACTCAAACAGAGCTGTTCCTTGAAATGACAACATCCCTACAGTTAAAACAAATACAACAGTTTGGTATTTGGTTCATATACAATATCATAAATCTCTCAATAAATGCAATTAACAAAAATTACCACATTTTCGAATGTGATTTACTCTAACAAATTATCAAAATACAAAATAAATAAAAAACGACATCACACGACAATCAGGAAACAAAATAGAAAAAGTCACATGTGAAAGCATGGAGAAAAAAAGAATATTGAAAAGCACTGTATCAGAATACCTGGAGAAAATCAAACATATCAATAATCAGACTATGCTTGTGTTTGTGTTGGTGTGTGTGTGTGTGTGTGTGTGTGTGTGTGTGTGTGTGTGTGTGTTTCTCTGTGTTTCTGTGAAATAGCCACATCCAGCAGAAGAGATCACACTCTCTTGTACCGAGCTGTGTGTCCATGAAGAGTGACCAGTCCATTGATCATCCACTTACCTTACCAGAAGGAGGTGTTCCTGCTGGTCAGAGGTGAGTAGTAATTAGGACCAGCAGGGAATATAATCATCCATACAGTCATTTGAAGTTCACCTGAAGTGTAAAAGTGTACCAAATGTGTTTGACTTGTTTTTTGTGTTTCCTAGATATTTATATGAGATGGGCAGTTCTAGATATTTCTTAAATATCTAGTTAGTATCTAGATATTAAAGGAGACGGACAAAATCCATTCACTGATATGATTAATTGATTGATGAGGATGTTAGCCTTCACATTGTCACAAGCCTAAGCCCCCCTAAGGGTGAAATCCTAGAACTGATCTTGAGAACCATTTCAGTACATTTTGTAGGTTTGTACAAAATGTAGTATTGATCATTGCAGTACCACCATATTGTCAGAAGGTGGCAGTATGAGACAGACCAGAGGCTGACCTGCGCTCTGTTCCGTTATCCATACCCTCCGTACCTACCATCCTTAGTTTGAGTATGTAGGGTGTTCCGTTTTCGATCGCGGCGAAAAGAAGTATACCCAAAGGACCCGTATGTGTACTCATAACAGACAAAACTTTGAGTGTGGAACCAGGGTACACTTTCCATTCTCAACGGCCGCCATCTTGTCTACGTAGCGGAAGAGACGGAGCCAGGCAGAGCTTTGCGTTTTATTTCGAAATCAATGGCGGACATAATGGCTATGGTGGCTACGATAGCAGAGTCAGTAGACCACAAGGCTACAGACCGTAAATGTCAATATCAGCAGTAATTAAACAACTGTACTGATATTAAATGTACTACTAACATGCCATTCTCAAATTAAAGCCAGTGACATGAGTGTTTTGGTGGTTTTTAACGATGTATACCGACAATTAGCATACCTAGCTAGCCTAGCTTGATAGCATTACCATTGGTTCTGAATGGCAGTTATGCTAAGCAGCTGGCTATCCCCCCATCCGGGACTGTAGTTAATTTCCGGTAAGTGCACCACAGAGTATTAGATTAGGAACAACACTCACCTGCTGAGAATATGCGTACCTAGTAAGTGTGTACTGTGTACTGCGTATAAGTATACTCATGGACGTAGGGAAACGGAACATAGCACTGTTGTCTCTGACCCTTCTGTTCAAATCAAAAAAGCTTCATAAGTAAATTAATAGAGTTAGAAAGATCTTCAAAGTAACACTGTGGAAATATTTAAAGTCAAATAGATATTATCCATTAAATCAGTAATATTCTTTGAAATTTCATAACATGTTATGGCAAAGTATTGCAGACAAAATGGGATTTGGGTCATTTTCACCTTTGGTGTTTTTTGTTTTGTTTTACACATACTTCAGATGTGTGTGTGTGTGTGTGTGTGTGTGTGTGTGTGCTCGCGTGTGTGTGTGTGTGTGTGTGTGTGTCTGTGTGTGTGTGTGTGTGTGTGTGTGTGAGTGAAATACAGTTACTTTACTCGTCATTCATGCTAGTTGAACCATTTCAGAAAATTCCTCTACTTAAAAATGCAGTAGTGAGAATAAGGTCAGGGTTTTTCCTGCATAGAGAAAATGTAGGCGCGCGCCTAAGCCGTTTTCCCGAACGCCTATGAAAAATCCCGAGCGCCTAAAGGCAAAAAAAAAGTCTGCAATAAAAAAAACTGTCATCCAATTCAGCTTAATGGTGTTTTAAGCGCTCACGTTGAATTCAAGCAGCAGCAGCAGCAGATCCCGCCTCCTACCCCCTCAGCCAATCATTAAACAGAGGCTTCTCCGAGTTTGCCAGACGTTAGTCACTTTAATTTGATTTTTTTTGTATAAAGCAGCTAGTAGCAAGCAGTTGCCTACATTATCTTAAAAAAACAATACTTTGATTGTAGGCTTTAAGTTTTATTTAAGCAGTGTGTGCGTGAACCTATATATCCTATGTGTGATGGTAAGACTAATATTAATGCCATATATACAATAACTGATTTATGAGAGCTATCCAAAGACTGTTGGCTGCCGATTTAGCAGTCAACCTACCTTACTCTGTACGTTTAGATGCTTTACAGGTAGCTGTAAGCCATTAGATGCCTGGGAAATATTTAGTATCTGTAAAAAACAGCTCACCTTTATCTTTTTAACCAGATTTGTAAACAGGTCGCGATCAACAGGCTCAATAGGTACAATAGGCTAGCTTGGTTAAAAATCGAATTACGGTAGAGTCATGCTAGCATTGTGCTAAATAATTATGCAGCTAACATTTAATAAGTGGTGTTTACATAAAGTCACTTATTGTATATGGCATAAATATTATTCTAAAACACCTTCACTAGTTTTAAGCAGATTTGGGAGCAATTCATCACGTATGCAATGCACGTCAGCGAATATGTTCTGAATAGTATGTTTCAAGTAGGCTACAGCCGAACTCTCGTTCTGTTTTGATCAATGGTAATCGAGTTGATAAGTCTAATCTATACGCAACTGTGAGGTACGCGAATGGACAGAGCCAATCACTTAATTACTCAACCTGCGGATGCATCCTGACTTCATCAGTCGGCGGTTTCAATATTCATGGCTTTCAATTTATTAAAATATCTGCTATGGTGAGAACTTACACAGGTGTAGGCTATTACTTGATTTGTCTACGCGAGTACCAGTAGAACGCGGGGCCTCGGGAAGGCAGACAACAGCATTGGTTTTGAAAGCTCAACTCGCTTGTGTTGCATCTCGAATATAATAATTAATATTATTATTATTATTATTGATAAACCGGTGTGGTTGAAAACTGTCGTTCCACTGCGAGGGCCAGCCCGACGTACACGAATACACCTGTACAAATGCACATTACATTTCCACTCAAAATACTGTCAAAAGTTTGATTATTGATTTCCAACGCAGCCTCCATTGGTGAAAATAATGGTATGTAGGTTTGTATAATAAACATGAATAGTAATAATAGATAAACTTGACTTTCATAATTTGTGTGTTCCATTTCTGACCACTGGCTAGTTCTAGATTCTATTGACAAGATTTCAGTAGTTTGCATATGAGGTAAACCTTGATCTTGAATCTTTGAACCGTACATGATAGCACCATGGGGCTTGGGCTATTATCAATATATTAGCCTATCTATTTAAATTTAAAGTGGAAGCAAAATGATAACCTCAAGCATAGCCTCCATTATTTCTAAAATGTAAAAAAAAGAAATAAAAAAAAAAACGCGCAATTTTTTTTTGGGAGCACCGAAGAGCCATTTTGACCCAGGAAAAACCCTGAAGGTATAGCAATTCTGTCCAAACCAGTTTTCCAAGACATAAAAAAAATATGCTACAGGTCGACAAAATGTTTCCAACTTATTGTTCCGTTTTTCCACCCAACGGAAAGGGGCAACCCGGTGCAAAGGATATTACTCAGTCAATTCAACTTCAATTTTCACTTCTGTTTGGTTTATTTGTCAAAGCAGTTGTAGAACAGTAGTGGACAGCAGATAGTAGTAGACAGTAGGTAATAAACCTAAAAGTTAAGAAAACTTGTTTCACTTGTGTGCACAAACATCATATTTCATTCATCACAATTTCCCAATAACAATAAGCAACAATAATAAATAACATATCAATTAATATTCTACGATAAATAGTGTTGCAATATGAATCAACTATCAACATCATACATTCATCAAATTCAATATAATATTACTAATAAATATATCAATTGTAATTTATAATAAATGCATCATATACAAAATACAAATATAAGTCATCATATTTCATGTACACATTTCATATCTCAACTCATCTCAACCAATCAAGCTACATACTGGAAAGTCTATGCAAAAGTGCATTTAGCTGATCACTGCATTAGAGAACTACAGCTCCCATGATGCCCGGCAGTAAACAAGGAAGTACAGCAACCACGCCAAATGCCGGTACTTGCAATTAACTTTATCAAGCGTTCGTAGGCTAAAGAAAACAAGCAAGGGAGGATATCAAGTCCAAAAGCCAAACCCATGTCCATCAACTCCACCACTTTACTAACCTATAACTTCAGCACTATTTATAACGTTTGGATTTTGCCGGAGCACATCAGAATCACGTTAAACAACACACGGGAGCAGACAAACAGTGCAACGATACAACATAGCGGTAGCAAACATGAAGCGGACAACATGAAAGATAAGAACCATGAGAGCAGATTTTTGCTTCCTTATCACTGGTTGAGCACTAGGTCACATGTTCCCAGGACACTTATTTGTTAAAGGGGCATGACACTACGCTGTCAGTATCACTTTCACGTTTTTGGTTCTAAACTTTTGAACTATGAAAATAACAAATTAAATAAACAGTCACAGAAAACACAACACTTATTGAATTAAAATGATTATGTCTTGAAATATGAAATATAGTAAACAATAATTAGAGAGGATCCCCACTCTGAAAGACACACACACTCAAAGAGAAGAGAAACAGCAGCAGGAAAAGAGAAGAAGAAGAAAGACGAAGAGAGACTTAAACACTCAAAAGTGCTTGGTTTTATACCTGAAGACACAAGCCAATCCCCTAAAATAACATTCTCCCAGGCAGAGGTGACAGTGGGACATTATAAATGTCTGTGCAGATGAGGAACAAGTCAGTAAAGTGACTTAACAATATTCTGGAGGGACAAGCACAAATCCAGCAGCCCTCCTGTGTCAGCAGGTGAAATGTAGTGAGAGTGAGAGAGAACGACTGCAGAGGAAATATGAAACAAGTCAATTCATCAGCAATCACATGAGAGAAGAGCATTAGGGGGACACAGTGCTGAGGGTAGTTTATATAAAACTCTTCAGACAGAGTGACAGTTATGTAGACTACATTATGGGGTAAACTCTTCAGACAGAGTGGCAGTTATATAGACTACATTAGGTGGAAACTCTTCAGACAGTGACAGTTACAGTATATAGACTACATTAGGGGGAAACTCTTCAGACAGAGTGGCAGTTATTTATGTTACACACTGATTGACTGATGGTACTGTGCTGACTAAAGTTACAGTAAACAAGTTATTTAATATTTGTTTTTGTTTTCACACACAGATACCAACCTGGTCCAGTAAATGTGGAGATGCAGCAGATCCACAAATCCCATCTTCAGAAGAGGTTTCAGTGTCTGAATGAGGGAATCACAAAGCAGGGAAACCCCACACCCCTCAGTAAGATCTACACAGAGCTCTACATCACAAAGGGAGGAAGAGGAGAGGTCAATGATGAACATGAGGTCAGACAGATAGAGAGAGCATCCTGGAGAGAAGCAGCACGAGGCAGACCAATCGAATGCAAAGACATCTTTAAACCCTTATCTGGACAACACAAACACATCAGAACGGTGCTGACTAAGGGAGTGGCTGGCATTGGAAAAACAGTCTCTGTGCAGAAGTTCATTCTTGACTGGGCTGAAGACAAAGCCAATGAGGATGTTCACTTCATATTTCCTCTTCCTTTCCGAGAGCTGAACCTGATGAAGGAGAAAAAACTCAGTCTGGTGGATCTTATTCAGCACTTTTTCTCAGGAATAGAAAATCAAGCAAGCTTCACCAATTCAAGAGTCATGTTCATCTTTGATGGTCTGGATGAGTGTCGACTTCCTCTAGATTTCCACTCCAACCCAAGGTGTTCTGATGTGACAGAGCCAGTCTCAGTGGACGTGCTGCTGACAAACCTCATCGAGGGGAATCTGCTTCCCTCTGCTCTCCTCTGGATCACCACCCGACCAGCAGCAGCCAATCAGATCCCACCTGCGTGTGTGGACCAGGTGACAGAAATAAGGGGATTCAGCGACCCACAGAAAGAGGAGTACTTCAGGAAGAAAATCAGTGATGAGAAACTGTCCAGCAGAACCATCACACACCTGAAGTCATCCAGGAGCCTCTACATCATGTGCCACATTCCAGTCTTCTCCTGGATTACCTCCACTGTTGTCGAGAGAACATCAGAGAAAGTAGAAATGCCCAGGACTCTCACTCAAATGTACACACACTTCCTGATCATTCAGACAAGCATAACAAATGAAAAGTACACATTGAGAAAAGAGATAGATGAAGAGATGATTTTCAAACTGGGGAAACTGGCTTTCCAACAGCTGGAGAAGGGCCATCTGATCTTCTATGAGGGAGACGTGAGTGAGTGTGGCATTGATGTCACAGAAGCATCAGTGTACTCAGGAGTGTGTACTCAGATCTTCAGAGAGGAGTCTGGGCTGAACCAGGGGAAGGTTTTCAGCTTTGTGCATCTGAGCATTCAGGAGTTTCTTGCAGCTTTATATGTGTTCCTGTGCTTCAGCAACAGCAAGAGAAACATGTCTGACCAACAGCAAACCTCTCTGCTCTCTGGTCTGTTCGGAGCTGCAACACTTCATGACCTACACAAGACTGCAGTGGATCTGGCCTTACAGAGTAAGAACGGACACCTGGACCTTTTCCTCCGCTTCCTTCTGGGCCTCTCACTGGAGTCCAATCAGAACCTCTTAAGACACCTACTGCCCCAGACAAGAAGCCAATCACAGAGCTCAGAGCAAACAGTACAGTGTGTCAAACAGGAGATTAGAGACCAAGATGAATCAGACAGAAAGATCAACCTGTTCTACTGTCTGAATGAGCTGAATCACCATGCTGTAGTGGAGGTCATTGACAGGAGCTCAGGAACTCTGTATGTGGACATGCTCTTACCAGGAGAGTGGGAGACTAAGAGATTTGAGTTTAAGACTTCAGAAGAGCAGCTGGATAAGTTTGACCTGCAGAAGTACATAAAGACACCAGAGGAAGATCTGACTGAACTCCTCAGTCCTGATGAAGTTCTGAAGAAGCTGATGCCAGTGGTCACATCTTCCACATCAGCTGGGTGAGTAAAACCCTGTGTGTGTGTGTGTGTGTGTGTTTGTGTGTGTGTGTGTGCGTGTGTGTGTGTGGGGGGGGGGGGCATGTGCGTAAGAGATTTCTCAGCAAGTTTTTCAGTAGACGGCACATCATCAATATTGTAAATAAACTAAGGTCTATGAACAAAATTTCTACTCACCTGAGTAGAGTGGACACTCCTGATCAGTCTCCCTACCAACAGTAGAATATGGATTGAAGGTCTATGTTGTGTGTGTGTGAGAAGCTGGCAAGTGGTCACAACGTTCACATCAGCTCGGTAAAATACTGTGTGAGAGAGTGTGTGTGTGTGTGTGTGTGTGTGTGTATTTATATGTATGTGAGTGTGTGTGTGTGAGAGAGAGAAAGTTAGATGGAGTTCCCTGGTTGTCAGTACACAGCACATCATCAAATAGTTGACTTTGTTCCTGGTAAATGAACTGCCCTGATAAGAGAACATTTCTCCTAAACTAAGAGTAGAGCAAACACTCCTGACTTCAGTCTAATATGGATTAAAGGTCAAACACTAAACAGTGTATTACATCTGAGTTGATTGGTGTTTTCTATGGGTCACTTAACTTCAGGGTTATTTTGAGTACGTAAGATATTTCCTGTAAATATCGTTAATGCCAGGCTAGGTTGTATACCAATATATCACATTTTATATTACACAAGTCCAATTACAGTTTCTTTAAGTTATGGTGTGAATGCTAAAACGTACCCAGAAGCTGGGATGGCTGGCATGTGCTTTTGCATCCAAACTGGCTTAATCACGATGCTTTTGCCTTGTTAATGAACACTGTTCTGCTCCACCCTTAAGTGGACTTATAGGGCAGCAACACACCACCACTAACCTCTGAACCCTGTAGGACACTAACCCTAACCCTTATAGGGCAGCAACACACCACCACTAACCCCTGAACCCTGTAGGACACACTTACACTAACCCTAATAATAATAATAATAATAATAATAATAATAATTAATTTTATTTTTAACGCACTTTTCATTCAAAGGAATCTCAGAGTGCCTACATATTAGAAAATAACTATAATAATACAATAAAATTAAAAACAAATTTAAATATTAACATAAGCATAACAGAAAAGATTCAACACAAGGCCAGAAATGCCTTCCTGAATAAAAATGTCTTAAGTCCAGCTTTAAAGGAATCCAGCGTCTGCGTTGCCCTTAGGTGGTCAGGGAGGCTGTTCTATAGATGCGGCGCTGCCGAGCAAAAGGCCCGGTCGCCCATGGTGCGACGCTTGGTTTTGGGGACGCGGAGGAGCGAGCTGTTTGAAGACCTGAGGGTGCAGGTGGAGGTTTGGGGATTAATTAATTCTTGCAGGTAGGGAGGTGCATGTCCATTAATGCATGTATGGGTGATTATAAGGACTTTGTAGTCTATGCGGAAAGAGACAGGGAGCCAATGTAGTGAGTGTAATATTGGTGTTATGTGCTCATATTTCCGGACCTTCATCAGAATCCTGGCAGCGCTGTTTTGGATGTATTGCAGCTTCTGGATGTTCTTGCCAGTGATCCCATACAGGGCTCTACGCTAAGGTTTTTCCCAAGGAGCACATGTGCTCCTAAATGAAAAAATGTAGGAGCACACAAAGAAATTTAGGAGCACAGCAGGTTTTTTTTACACGGAAGCAAAGCATGTCATACTCATTTGCGACCTATAGTTCCAAACATTGTATTTTCCAACTTTTAACCCCATTCATGTTCAGTTATTCCAAATCAATTTAGCTGGTAAATTGATCAAATTATTCAGTATCTAACGTAAGCAACACTTTTACTGTATAGCTAGAGAGCACGTGTATCACATTGGTTTATAGTCTGTCAAATTAGTTCTAGTTATTGGTGTTCGTTGGCATACAAAGTTAGTCTTCTCTTATAAGCCTAGTTAGTACATCTGATTAGAGCTAGCAACAATTAATTGCAGATGATGGGGTCCCCTATCTCCGTGTTCATTTTGGCATATATTTTAGATTCAGTCTTAAGACAAAAATGCATATTAGTTTTAGTCACATTTAGTCATAGTTATCCTTCTTAGTTTCAGTCTAGTTTTCGAAAACTCATTACAATTTTGTCTAGTTTTAGGCACATTTAAAATTCCATATTATAGCCACATTAAACTCCTTCCCTTCTCAGGCCAAGGGACCTCCTGTGTTGTGTCTACTGCATAGTAGTCTAGCTTGCAGTACCAAATTGTGGATGCAATTAGTCTCCAAGATACAGATCTCATGCCTACAGCTGAATTCCAATTAAATCAATGTAAATAATAATTTAAGGCAATACTTGATTAACAGAATTATCATTCAAATATATGAGAATACATGTTCTCCTCATGTTTAATATTTGTATTATATAATATTGTTGGCTAATCTCATGGGCTGTTTGCAATAAAAAAAAAGAAATTTCCCAACGTAGGACCACTAGGCGAATGTTTAGCCTAAATGCACGTATCGTATAGCCTACTGTTGTTTATCTGTAACGTTTTAGTTGGCTAGGTTACTTTTTCCAGAAGGGATCATAAAGCAGTAGTAGACTTACGTAACTTTTATATTAAATTCAAAGAGATGGTGTATGCTGATTGCTGAAGAACATTCGGGAGAAAAAGCAGCAAAGAAGTTTGACATTGACCCGAGAGGAATGCGATAGGCTACGACTAGCAGGTGGAGGTAGAAAGAAAATTAGGCTGGATATCAAACCAGCTCGTTGAATAAATGTTTTCAGTCCGCGATAAGCATAATAGTGTCTAGAAAAATGATTTAATTCAAGGCTTTGGAAATCTTTTCCTCCGTGACTGACAGTGGAGACCATAACTCCGATGTTTATTTTTTACGTTGACACCCCGACCTAAAGCGTTATGCGATGTGCAGGAAGTGTTGAACGCATATGCAATGAATTCCATAGCCTACTGCAATTATGCCCATTATTTAAATAATTCAATTCTATAACAGAAGATAAGTAAGAAATAAAGTCCTGCCCCAAATAAAGGCCGGTGCGCTGTGCAGCCTAAGTAAATACAAGCCCCAGCCACTATTTGAGGATTTACGGTACTCTCTTTTTATATGGCTCTGGCCCATTGGTTGCGAATCGTCGCTCTCATTTGCAGGAAGTTCAGCGCGTCATCTTGATATGTTCACATCAGTAGCAACCCTGTCACTTGTTTCCATGTGAAATCAATGGAATGCTTCACTTTTTGGCGCTGTATTGACAACTGTCTGTCACTCGCACACTGTGCTCGTAAATAATTTTTCAAGTTCGCACGTACCTATTTTTAGGCGCATATGCGAGTGAAATACTCGCACTGTAGAGCCCTGCCATAGAAGAGTGAATTACAATAGTCCAGTCTGGAGGAGATAAAGGCGTGGACAAGCTTCTCTGCATCTGATAGGGTTAAAGTGGGGCGGAGTTTGGAGATGTTTCTTAGATGATAAAAAGAGGTTTTGCACAGGTGTTTTATATGATAATTAAAGTTCAGGTGAGAGTCAAACCTAACTCCGAGATTAGTGACTGTGGAGGAGAGGGGGATGAACTGGCTGTCGAAGGTGAGATGAGTCAAGGAGGATGACTGAACCTGGTGTTGGGTACCAACAAGAAGGGCTTCAGTTTTGCTACTATTAAGCTGGAGAAAGTTGTTGCTCATCCATGCCTTTATCTCCCCAAGACAGGCGTTGAGAGATAACATGGCTGCAGTGGGGCTTGGGGCAGTTTTGATATAAAGCTGTGTGTCATCAGCATAACAGTGGAAAGACATCCCATGTCTGCTGATGACGCGTCCGAGGGGGAGCATGTACATAATGAAGAGGATGGGGCCGAGGACCGACCCTTGCGGAACACCACAGGAGACAGGGAGCTGTCTGGACTTGCAACTTCCCAGTGAGACATATTCAGTTCTGCCAGAAAGGTAGGACTGAAACCACTTGAGTGCAGAGTCTGATAGTCCAATGGTGGTGTGGAGGCGCTCTAGCAGGATAGTGTGGTCCACTGTGTCAAATGCAGCAGTCAGGTCCAGGAGGATGAGGAGTGAGGGTGATCCTGCATCGGCTGGCATCAGCAGGTCATTTGTCACCCTGAGCAAAGCTGTTTCAGTGCTGTGGGCTGAACGAAATCCTGATTGAAATTTTTCAAACAAGTTGTTGTGTTTGAGGTGGTCCTGAAGTTGAGAAGCATCTACCTTCTCTAACACCTTGGACAGGAAGGCAAGGTTTGAGATAGGCCTGTAGTTGGCTAGAACCTCCGGGTCCAGGGTGGGCTTCTTAAGAAGGGGACGGATGACAGCAACCTTGAGAGCAGGTGGGACACAGCCAGACTGAAGGGAAAGGTTAACGACTTTGGTGATGAAAGGACTGAGAGTGGGGATGTGTTACTTGAGCAGAGCAGTGGGAATGGGGTCCAGGGTACAGGTACACGATCTCATTTTTCTGAGGATTTCTTCAACATGGCTCTCTTATAGGGCAGCAACACACCACCACTAACCCCTGAACCCTGTAGGACACTAACCCTAACCCTTATAGGGCAGCAACACACCACCACTAACCCCTGAACCCTGTAGGACACTAACCCTAACCCTTATAGGGCAGCAACACACCACCACTAACCCCTGAACCCTGTAGGACACTAACCCTAACCCTTATAGGGCATCAACACACCACCACTAACCCCTGAACCCTGTAGGACACTGGACCCGTCTGTTGTTCAGGTGTATCATGTTGTTTCTCCCAGGCTGAATGAATGTACCCTGAC
>NC_137928.1:1667653-1687653 GCF_963457725.1 Sprattus sprattus
TGTGTGTGTGTGGGTGAGTGAAATACTAAAATTGTAAGTATCATTTCATCGAGAATGCGTTTGTATGTTTGTGTGTGTGTGTGGAGGGGGGGGGGGGGGTGTGTGAGTGTATGTGTGTGTGTGTGTGTGTGTGTGTGTGGGGGGGGGGGGGGGGTTGTGCGGAATCAGTGATCATTCGAAGGTGCAGAATAACTCCAGAACTACACAGGGGGAGCTTGTGAATGATCTCAAGGCAGCTGGGACCAGAGTCACCAAGAAAACCATTGGCAACACACCACGCCGTAATGTTTTGAAGTACTGCAGCACTCGCAAGGTCCCCCTGCTCAAGGAAGCGCATGTACAGGGCCATCTGAAGTTTGCCATTGCACACTTGAATGATTCTAAGGAGGATTGGGAGACAGAATGTGGTCAGATGATACCAAAATCAAGCTCTTTGGCATCAACTCGACTTGCCGTGTTTGACAGGGGGGGGAATGCTGAATATGACCCCAAGAGTACATCATACCCACCATCAAGCATGGAGGTGGAAACATTATGCTTTGGGGCTGTTTCTCTGCCAAGGGTACAGGACGACTCCACCGCATCAAGGGGACTATGGATGGGGCCATGTAACGTGGAATATTGGGCTTGAACCTCATTCCCTCATTCCCTCCCATTGAAAACACAACCTTAAAGATATGGAGAGGATCTGGAAAGAGGAGTGGACCAAAATCCCTCCTGAAATGTTTGTAAACCTGTTGACCAACTACAAGAAACGTCTGACGTCTGTGCTTGCCAATAAGGGTTATTCCACCAAGTACTAAGTCATTTTTGTCAGTCAGTTTTGGGGGTTCAAATACTTATTTTTTGCATCAAATGCAAATAAAGTCATAAATGTTATAAAATGCATTTTTCTGGATTTTTTTGTTGAGATTCTGTTTCTCACTGTTAATATACACCTACCATTACAATTATAGATCACACATTTCTTTGCAAGTGGCCAAACTTGTGAAATCGCAAGGGGTTCAAATACTTATTTTCCCCACTGTATATATGTTTGTGTGTGTGTGTGTGTGTGTGTGTGTGTGTGTGTGTGTGTCTGTGTGTGTGTGTATCCCTGAGTGTGTGTGTGGAAATAGAGGATTGGTGATTAATATTCAGGTGTATCATGATGTTTCTCCCAGGCTGGGTCTCTGTAACCTGACAGAGAAGAGCTGTTCCTATCTGGCCTCTGCCCTGACCTCACACTCCTCAAGTCTCACACTGCTGGACCTGCGGGGCAATAAGCTGCTGGGAGACTCAGGAGTGGAACACTTATGTTCTGCTCTTTCTCATCAAAACTGCAAACTGGAGGAACTAATGTAAGTATCATTTCATGTAGTATGTGTTTTTGTGTGGGGAGGTGTGTGTGTGGGTAAGTGAAATAGTAAAATTGTAAGTATCATGTCTCTGTGGGTTTGTGTGTGTGTGTGTGTGTGGGGGGGGGGGGGGGGTAGTGTTGGGGTAAGTGAAATACTACTAATAATATGAAGGTATGTATGTATGTATATTTTTGTTAGTTAGTATGTGTGTGTGTGTTTATTCCCCTGAGCGTGTGTGTGTGTGTGTGTGTGTGTGTGTGTGTGTCTGTGTGTTTCTATCTCTGAGTGAGTGTGTGTTGGTGTTCCTGTTTGTTCCTGTGTGTGTGTGTGTTGGTGTCCCAATATGTGTGTGTATGTGTGTGTGTGTGTCCCTGTGTGTGTGTGTCCCTGTGTGTGTGTCCCTGTGTGTGTGT
Source organism: Sprattus sprattus (assembly GCF_963457725.1). NCBI lineage: Eukaryota > Metazoa > Chordata > Actinopteri > Clupeiformes > Clupeidae > Sprattus > Sprattus sprattus. Next base: position 1,669,407 of record NC_137928.1, read on the forward strand.
GTGTGTGTGTGTGTGTGTGTCCCTGTGTGTGTGTGTGTGTGTGTGTTTGTGTGTGTGTGTGTGTAAGTGTGTGTAAGTGTGTGTGACAAGTAGGACTCTAGGAGACTCGAGGTTCCAGAGAGAGTAAATACAGACTACATGACTGGAGGTGTGTGTATGTGTGTGTGGTGTGTATCCCTGATTGTGTGTGTGTGTGTTTTTTTATTTTTTATCCCTGAGTGTGTGTGGGGAAATAGAGGATTGATGATTCATATTCAGGTGTATCATGATGTTTCTCCCAGGCTGTTTGGCTGTGACCTGACAGAGAAGAGCTGTTCCTATCTGGCCTCTGCCCTGACCTCACACTCAAGTCTCACACAGCTGAACCTGAGCCTCAATAACCTGAGTGCATCAGATGTTGAGCAGCTCTCTGCTCTTGTGGAGGACCCCCATAATAAACTGGAGGAACTACTGTGAGTAAATATCTCATCAAAACTATCTCACGCATGTCTTTATAACACGAAACCCAACATGGATGCCTGTCTTTTATTTTCTGTTCTCCAGATTCTCTCTCTTCTGTCTGTTTCCTCTGTGGTCCTCTGCTTTTGCTCATCCGTCTTTCATCCTTCTTCCTCCCTTGTGTTTCCCTCTTTCTTTTTCTGCCACCTTACAGCTCAGGGCTGTCTTACATCTCATCTCATCCTTTGGTTATTTGTCATCTTTTACTCATCATGTTTGTTTGTTTGTGACCTTTGACCTTGACCTTTGGCCCCCATCTCTCTCAGTCACTCTCATTTCTTTCACCCACCTCTTTTTCTTTTCATGTCTATTTTTCCTCAATTTTTCTTTCTTTCTTTTTTTCATTCTCTCTGTCCATTTTATGTTTCTGAAATGACTCCAGTCTTTAACTCGCATCAAAGTAAGTCCAGTAAGAGTCATAATACTATCTCATCTTAGTGTGTCTCAGGCTCCCATGCCCAAGGTAACAGGTTCAAGCCCAGTAAGGGACTGAAAAGGTTACAAACACCATAAAGGGAATGTGAAGCCATCTCTATTGGTCGAGCCAGACGCCACTCTCTTCTTCTGATTGGACCAGTGGTTTTGGACTTTTTAGCTTCGCCCTTACTGTTTCTGCTGCAGTGTGTCTAATGTGTGTGTTTATCATGGCTGCTGTTACTGAGGTCAGAATACAGCAGCCCTCTGTCTCTCATGCAGTCTGGGTCACTGGGAGACAGTTGTCATGGAGACTGGTGGATTGTTGTGTCTTTTCTTTTGTCATACAGTTGGGAAGGCTACTTTACACAACAGACGTGAGCTTGATGGGGTCTGTGGTCCAGAACAGACTGATTGATTATTTAATTCTCTCCTTTATCCTTCTGATGGGATTAATGAGCAGCAGTGTGTAGAGCCAAGGCCGTCTTTCATCCTTCTCTCTCCCTTGTTCTTCCCCCTCTTTTCTGTCTAACACCTTACAGCTCTGGGCTGTCTTACATCTCATCTCATCCTTTGGTTATTTGTCTTCTTTGACTCATCATGTTTGTTTGTTTGTGACCCCACTACTCATTGAGTCACTTGCTGGTTATGCTCCCACCTACTTAAATGCTCTTGTAAGGGCAAATGCTCCTGTCACTTCCAGAGCAGGGGCGTCCCTCTACACCTTTTAAGAAGCTCTTTAAGACCCAACTCTTCAGAGAGCACCTCCCTTACTAACTTGCACTTCTACTAGTACTTAACTTGCACTTCTAGTTACATTCCTTCACTTTTTTTAAAACATAAAGGGGAGGCCACACAGAATGTATAATAATAATAAGTTATTCATTAAATGGTACAGGTTTATATTTATATAATAATTATAGGCAAAAGTCTGGTGAATGTCAGTGCTGTGAATAGAAACCAAAAAATGTAATGCAAAGTCAGTTCAAGGGTAATTCAAAACAAACGAGGACGACAATCCACAATCTATTGCGTATCCAAAATCCTATCACTATCCAACGACCAACGATAACCAAATGCTGAAAAGACCAACGCTCTCCCGACTGCCGGCTGATCAGGGGTTATGTAGCCCAGCCAATCAATGATACACCTGTCCCCAAATCACCTGCTGGAGAGCGAGAGAGAGAGAGAGAGAGAGAACAGGCATTCAAATATCACAGGGCGGTGCCTAGACCCGCCAGGATTGCAACAGGGGACAGTACATGTGTGTTACATGTACGTGTGTTTTGTGTGGGTGTGTGTGTTTTGGTCACCCTGCAGTGAATGTGTTGGTGTGTTTGATGCAGTGTCATTTTTGAGGTACAGTGTGTATGTGAAGAACCCTGTGATGGATCAAGTGTGTGTGTGTTTCAATCACCCTGCAAAGATCTGTGTGTGTGTGTTTGTGTGTGTGTGTGTGTGATCTGGCGTGTGTGATATAGTGTAATGAGAGAGCTATGGTGTGTGTGTATGTTTGTATTAGAATGGGGATGGGTGAACTACTGTTTGTGTGTGTGTGTGTGTGTGTGTGTGTGTGTGTGTGTGTGTGTGTGTGTGTGTGTGTGGGGGTGGGGGTGTGTGTGGGGGTGTTTGTGTGAGTGTGAGAGAGAATGTGTGTGTTCTGGCGTGTGTGATATAGTGTAATGAGTGAGGTATGTTGAGTGTGTATGTTTGTTTTAGTATGGGGATGGGTGAACTACTGTTTGTGTGTCTGTGTGTGTGTGTGTGTGTGTGTGTGAGAGAGAGTGTGTGTGTTCTGGCGTGTGTGATATAGTGTAATGAGTGAGGTATGGTGAGTGTATTTAAGCAATAAGCCCCAAGAGGCCGTGCTTTGCGCTGATTTTAGAACAGGTAAGGGAGTTGTTAGGCACGACGCGAAGCGGAGTGCCATTAAACCCCCTTACCTGTTCTAAAATCAGCGCAAAGCACGGACTCACGGGGCTTATTGCTTTTCTAAACCTGTTACTACACATATTTGATATGGTTTCATAAATAAAGACAATTCAATTTAAGAAACAATAGTTTAATGATAAACCGTCATTCTTCCGCCACTAAAAATGATAGTCCCTAAATAAATCGTTGCCACGCAACCCTTGAAGCAACGCAACAGCCAGATGGAACACTGGGTATGAAATGCGCTATATGAATGCCTTGCCATTCGCTGCGCAGTAACATGGAATGTAATCAGGTCAAATTGTAAGGTAATGCTGGATTTTACAACGGCTTTTAGCCAATCACAATCAAGGATTTGAACAATCAGGTTTAGAAGTTTGTATTAGTATGGGGATGGGTGAACTACTGTGTGTGTGTGTGTGTGTGTGTGTGTGTGTGTGTGTGTGTGTGTGTGTGTGTGTGTGTGTGTGTGTGTGTGTGTGTGTGTGTGTGTGTGTTTGTGTGTCTGTGTGTGTGTGTGTGTGTTTGTGTGTTAAAGAGAGAGTGGCCAGTGCCGCTGCAAGCCATTTTGGTGCCCTAAGCATAACTCCTTTATGAGTGACACTTTCTTCCAGGTGCTCGCGTGCGCCAACGGCTGACCAACAATAATGAAAATCGCAAGGTTTCGCATTAGCCATACCATAAACCTTTCAATGTAATGTTGGCAAACCACTACTGGACTTGCTTGGATGTATTGTTCATAGTAATAGTCAACACAATTATTACAAGTTTCTCTCAAATTTCATGTTGTTTTCTTGAAATAGCATTTTTTGTTTTAGCCCGCACTTCGGTCAGAATCAGAGTCAGAACGTTAACAGTCATATTTTTGTCTTTTCCTGGATACAAAAGAAGGCTGTGATTGGAATACGGGACTGGATCTGTCCCTGACGGGACAAAACAAAATCACCCATAATTCGGGATGTCCCGGACAATAAGGGACGTTTGGCAACCCTACTTGCACCTTAGTTATAACATATTTGAGTGTGCTAACATTAGCAATAACGTCAGCTAGTTCGAGGTGTATGCATAAGCTAACCATTAAATTAGCAGCACATTTCCCGTATTTAACAATGATTAAACCATGGACTCACCGAAAGGGCACGGGCATCATCGCACCATTGTTACTTTTTTTGAGCAATTAAATATATCTCTTGTTCTGCCTGTTTGTGATATACGTACATGAGTAAAAGGTGCCTTATATTTCCATACTGAAATAATATCAGCATCATAATTTTATAACTATGATGATTTTTCAGTTGCTTATTGTTTGGTGCCCCCTCAGGAGTGTTAGTAAGTGCGTGTTATGGGAGCGGCGGCACTGAGAGTGGCTGTCTGTGTTGGGTAAAATATGGATTTTGTAAGGGAAGTGTAATGATATGAACATGTATCCATCAGCTAGATGGCGCATGTACAGAGTGATACCAGATGTTAAGTGATGAAGTCGCATGTTTCATGTTGTAAGCCTGTTGCATACAAGACGTGAGAGATAAAGAACATTCTCTTCAAGTTATGGTTTGTTTATTGAAGAACCCAACATAAAAAACAGGAAGCACATAGCAACGAGTGAGCTCCAGTGTGTAAGTGTGTGTGTGTGTGTGTGTGTGTGTGTGTGTGTGTGTGTGTGAGAGAGAGAGAGAGAGAGAGATGCAGGAGTTCAGCATCTCTGAGATGTACTGAAGAATCTCCTCTGCAAACTGGAGAAACTGATAACTGTGAACACATTAATAATTGTCTTCTAGTGTGGATGGTCATACCCTCAGAAGGGAGAGTCCAGCAGCAGCACCAGCCTCCACTAGCAGTTCCCACTCCTCAGATGCTGCAGAGCTGCACCTCACAGACAAAAGCCAGCAGGATCCAGGAGCACAGCTGCTCTCTGATGACACTCCCAAGTGAGTATTGGGGTCAACAGCACATAGTACATACACAAACACACATTTTACATTTACATTTAGTCTTTAAGCAGACGCTTTTGTCCAAAGCGACGTACAAGGTAGAGAACAGTCAAACTAAGAGCAATAAAACCTGGTATAACAATAAATACTACTTTTTAAAGAAATAGAAAACGACATAGAAAGAAAAAGAAGTGCGGGACTGTCTCTGCTTAGGTGCAGGTTAAGCCAAGGTGCCAGTTAGGAAGGGAGGTGCTCTCTGAAGAGTTGGGTCTTCAAGAGCTTCTTGAAGGTAGAGAGGGACGCCCCTGCTCTGGTACTGCTAGGCAGTTCGTTCCACCAACGTGGAACTACAAATGAGAATAGTCTGGATTGCCGTGCTTGCACAAGCGGCAGTGCCAAACGGCGCTCACTAGATGAGCGCAGCGTCTTGGGTGTAACATTTGCCCTTACAAGAGCATTCACAATACAATACAATACAATACAATACAATACAACACACAGTGATGAATAATCTACTGATGTTAAATAAATCAATCACTTACTAAAATCAATCACTAAGGACATGAAAGACACACACACACACACACACACACACACACACACACACACACACACATACAAAAAACACACACACACACACACACCACACAGTCTTCAGGAGGCACCCAGAGAGAGCAATAGGTTACTCTCCTCTGCCTGTGTGTGTGTGTGGGTGTGTGTGTGTGTGTGTGTGTGTGTGTATGTCTGTATGTGTTTGTTTGTGTGTGTATTTGTCTGTGTATGTGTGTTTGTGCGTGTGTGTATATGTCTGTGTGTGAGCGAGTGTATTGTGGTACTCCAAGCTACTCTTTGGGTCCCACTAGGTAATATACCGGGCTATACTGGGCAGGCTTTAGGACCCTGGGAGGTGCTCTGGGGACTAGTGAGGTTGGGGCATCCATTAATTGGAGGCTCAGCTGCTAATTGTTAGAGTAGTTGGACACTGAGCAGCCATTAGATAGACCAGGGTTTTTAAAGAGTCAGTGTGAAGCAGGGCTGAAGAGGGGAAGGAACCGGTAACAGTGTGTAAGCCGGTGGGCTTATGTCTTTTATGTTAGGGATATATTTTAATTCTTAAAAAAAAAAAAAAAATCGGCAGTGCGACGAGGGCCCCCCCTGGTGGCCGAGGCCCAGGGCAACTGCGCAATGGAACGAACTGCCTCTGCTCGTCGTCCAGAAAGTTTGTGTGTGTGTAGACTGTGTCCTTCTTTGTGTGTGTGTGTGTGTGTGTCTGTCAGTGAAGACTGTCTTACTTTGCACTCATTTGAAGCTCATCTATTGTTGAGATTAAGCAATTTCCAAGCATTTACTCCACACATTACTGGTTAACCTGTTTTATTTTTCTCACTATATTTTTTGACGGTTCTGCTCTTCAATGGATTGCAAATTTTGATATTGACCTCAACATCCTATTGTGGAATGATTCACACTGGTGTAGGGTAATAACCTGGAAAAACTAGTCACTGGTTTTCTGCCTTTCATTTGTGTTTCTGTGTGTGTGTCTTATAGCAGCGATGGCCCACAGAGGAGCTGTGAATCCTGTGCTGAAGTTCCAGACAACAGCCACTGGGTCCTGGTGGAGCCTGAAGTTTCTACAGAGAAGAGCATCTCAACCTACAGCCTGAGCTCTCCTGCAGGGAGCTATGAGTGCTCAGAGTCTGGTCTGCGCTGGTCGTGTGCCGGTCCAGTCACCCTGCAGTACCGCTTCACAGATTGGCATGCCTATGCTGAAGAGCTGGCCCACATGCAGTCCAGACCAGCTGGTCCTCTGATGGACATCAAGCTCATGTCAGGAGAGCTGGAGGAGATCCATCTGCCACATTTCCTGTGTTTGGGGGGTTGTGAGGCGTCTGTGCGTGATGCTGTGAGGGTCCTGCATGGGCGGGACAGCGGAGTGTGTGTGGAGGTGTGTGAGCTGACCCGACGCCATGCTAGGCTTGCCCACCCCTCCTTCTCTCCTCTTGGAGTTATCTACTATTTAAAATCTCTGCTCTTTCCCATGAGAGTCCACTCAGAAGTGTTGGTCTATCAGAGCAGCACGTCACCCCTAGTTTTCCACGCCTACCTCCTGCCTGAAGATGCCGGTCTGAAGCAGCTGGTGAAGAGCGATGAGAAGGAGATAGGGGGGGTTTGGAGGGCAAATCCCCAGCCTGTCAGGCCTCTTCAGATAGACGGCTTCTATAGCCTAACGACTGACGACTGCCCCTCTAAGATCTTACCAGAGGAGCTGATGCTGAGATACAGCAAAACCACCCCCAACTTCTTCAAGGTGAAGCTTCTTAAGGCTGCTGCCTCCTTTCACATGGTGTTGTTCAGCTCTGCAGACAGTAGGGGGCAGTCTGTGTGGACAGCAGAATTTCAAACGTTTGATGACGGAGAGGCCAGACAACTACCAGAGAGTCGTGAAAGGACCAGAGGCGCTCCCACTGAAGGTACTCACACACACACACACACACACACACACACACACACACACACACACACACACACACACACACACACATACTGATGGTACACACACTCACACACACACACACACACACACACACACATTCATACTAAAGATACAAACACAAACACACATACTAAAGGTATACACACACACTGAAGGTACTCTCACTCACACACACACACACACACACACTCTGTACTGGTTGGTTGGAATGGAATATAGAATAAACAATAGTCTAGTTCTCCATAGCCAATAGCACTTCACTATAACTCCTGTCATTTTTAGATGTGCTATTCAAATACGTGTGAATTGACTTTACATTACAAATTCATAGCCCATTCATAGCCCATCTAGTTCTCCATAGCTACTAGCACTTCATAGCCCATCTCTGGTCACTTAACTAAGTTGATGACTTGCGTATGAAATGGGTTTTTGCTGCTAGTTTGTCCACAGTCTCATTGTCAAACTACGCTGTGCAGTCATGAAACATCGCAATGGATTATGGGATTGGTTGATTTGATGGTCTGAGTTGCAGCGTTACATCTGGCAAGAGACGATTTGTTTGTGGCACGAATATCATTTATTATGTCAGACACATTACTGTATTTCTCCGAAAGCGCACTGGTGACTGTGACTGTAATAGACTGGTGATTGTGACTGCAATAGAATGGTGATTGTGACTGTAATAGACTGGTGATTGTGACTGTAATAGACTGGTGATTGTGACTGTAATAGACTGGTGATTGTGACTGTAATAGACTGGTGATTGTGTTTGTGACAATAATAGACTGGTGATTGTGACAGTAATAGACTGGTAATTGTGACTGCAATAGAATGGTGATTGTGACTGTAATAGACTGGTGATTGTGTTTGTGACAATAATAGACTGGTGATTGTGACAGTAATAGACTGGTAATTGTGACTATAATCGACTGGTGATTGTGACTGTGACTGTAATAGACTGGTGATTGTGTCTGTGACTGTAATAGACTGGTGATTGTGACTGTAATAGACTGGTGATTGTGACTGTAATAGACTGGTGATTGTGACTGTGACTGTAATAGTCTGGCGATTGTGTCTGTGACTGTAATAGACTGGTGGTTGTGTCTGTAATAGACTGGTGATTGTGTTTGTGACTGTAATAGACTGTTGATTGTGTCTGTGACTATCAGGGCCACTGACAGGTTTGGCTGGGCCCGGGACAAAATTCTCTCAATGCCCCCCCCCCCCCCCCCCCCCCCCCAAAAAAAAAACAAACCACACACACCTCTACTTTCTCAGTCCCTACCCTACCCTTAAATGACGGAAATTCAAAAAAATTACAACTTTAATTGGATAGGCTATGGATATGGACTGAGTGAAGTTATGGCTTTCAGAATCACACCACAATAAAACTCACGCTATTGTATTCACTTAGAGCTCATTAACTGCACATTTCATCGACCATTTTTCTCTTGACCGAGGGGAATCATGTCAAGGGTACTTTTATTTATCGCCAGACCCGCGTGTATGTCCGCTGAACTTCCAGAGAACGTTTGGGCCCATTCATCTGGCGAGTGTCAAGTTAACGGCAATCAGAAACTAAGTTACAGGCTACCCCAAAACGTCACGTTTATAACCCATTCGTTACATCCAACTCTATCTAAATGGCAATTTCACACGTTGCCATGCCACTGGATTATTTTAAACCATGAGCCGCGTTACACTGGCTGTAATTCAGCTGACTGGGGATGATTCTCAAATCAATTCAGCCCAGGGGCGGAGTGGAACACAAAAATCCACCAGGACAATTCTGACTGCACCGGCCCACCACCGGCCCACAACGAGCCCAAAACTGGGCCAACCCGCATCCCGTCCACCTCCCATATATCAACTACACAAACAAACGGGCGGCTTTTGATCATTATTGTTAGATTTATCCTAGTGTTGATGTGTGGGTGACAGACATGACAGTGACAGTGTATTTGTATACGTACATTTATGGAAATACGGAACAAATCGCGTCCCGTATTGGCTCAAATGTTATGCTAATTCGCAACAATGTGTCCTGTCAACTCACTCGCATCTAGTTGACGGCTGGTTGAATAAATCCGTAATTCTTGTACATTTTGATGCACTTTCCTCCAGCATCCGCCTCTTTTTCAGTCTGGCCTTTTTGCCCCTTCCTTTCTCCTTTCTCTTATGTCCCTTCATCAGGTCCGCTTCACCTGCTCTCTCTCCCTGATAGCCGCTAATTTATCTTCCTAGGTTCCCTTGATAAAGGCAGAACGATACGCATTTCCCATGAGGCTGTGCTCCGACCATTCTACATTCAACAAAAAAACTAATTAAATCGCTGGCCAATTTATATTTGTGGTCATGAAAGTAATGGAGCGTCTGAATAAAAAGAATTACATCAATATAGGAGGCTAAACAAAAATCAGAAGGTTGGATTAATGGTAGTGAGTTTGACACACACCATAGGTATGATGTACAGAGACAAATAGTGCTATAAAGACTGGTTGGACTGCCCAGTTGTACAACTCTCGGAGAACTTAGAGATTTTCACGGGACCATGATTTGACGTACATGCAAACTCGATGGGCCGCTCATGAATTTGACACGGCAGCTGCGAAGGGGTCCAGTTATGGGCCCCCCCCGTTCCAGGGCCAGTTCAGGGCCCGGGACAACGTACCCGTTTGTCCCCCCCTGTCGGCGGGGCTGGTGACTATAATAGTCTGATGATTGTGTCTGTGACTGTAATAGACTGGTGATTGTGACTGTAATAGACTGGTGATTGTGACTGTAATAGACTGGTGACTGTGACTGTAATAGACTGGTGATTGTGACTGTGACTGTAATAGACTGGTGATTGTGACTGTAATAGACTGGTGTTTGTGACTGTAATAGACTGGTGTTTGTGACTGTAATAGACTGGTGATTGTGTTTGTGACTGTATTAGACAGGTGATTGTGTTTGTGACTGTAATAGACTGGTGATTGTGTTTGTGACTGTAATAGACTGGTGACTGTGGTTGTGACTGTAATAGACTGATGATTGTGTCTCTGACTGTAATAGACTGGTGATACTGTCTCTGACTGTAAAAGACTGTTGATTGTGTCTCTGACTAATAGACTGGTGATTGTGACTGGGACTGTAATAGACTGGTGATTGTGACTGTAATAGAGAGGTGATTGTGATTGTGACTGTCATAGACTGGTGATTGTGACTGTGACTGTAATAAACTGGTGATTGTGACTGTGACTGTAATAGACTGGTGATTGTGACTGTGACTGTAATTACCTGGTGATTGTGACTGTGACTGTAATAGGCTGAAATGCTCCTGACTGTTAATCCTCAGGTCAGAACAACAGTCAAACTGTGGCTCCTTCAGTGTCTCATAACCAAGTCCAGAGAGACGTGAACATCACAACTCATATTCACGGTGAGAACATCAAAATACAAAACAAGCAAGTCAGGGAATTATGTAAGGGATCGACGAGCTGTCCAGTTCTACGAAGTTAATGGACGCTGCGGGGCAAAGCACACCACAACGCGGAGCGGAGTGTTGCTCCGCAGAAGTCCATTAACTTCGTAGAACTGGACAGCTCGGAGGCCGTTATCCCGCTTATCTCCCGTTTACAACATCCAAAAATGTTTTTATTATTATTATTATTTAGAATTTCCTTTATCTTTAGGAAATGTAATATGCATAATAACCTGATGAATTCTTGATTTGAAGCCTGGTGCTCCCGTTAGAGAAAGTAGTGCCTGGAACCGGCTGTTTTTCAAAAAACAAAACGTTACGTTGGTTGTCAATGGTAACCATTCAAGAGCATTGATATGGAACGGCGATTTAACGTTTCTACTGGGACTACGTCCAAGGTGTCCGGTTATACGAACTTAATGTACACCCCATTAGCCAATCAGAAAACAGTATTTCGTTCCAGAGGGAGATAAGACAGAATAATCAGCCATATTCATACAATTAAGTTCTATAGACCAGCCCACACATACAACAGTTGGAGAAACTAATATTCCCAGTAGCAGTTGTTTCATGTTGCTGTAGTTGCCCATAAGTCACATTTCTTTTGTTGTGTTTCTTCCTTTATCTGCTGTTTCCACCCTTTTCTCTCTGTAAAGTCCAACCATCAGCAGCAGTCAACACAGACAGGTAAATGGAGTTATATGGATATAGAGACATATACTATGTCTGTCTGAGTCATATAGTTATATATCTCTGCATTGGGTGGCTGTGAGTTATATGGGTATAGATACATATACTATGTCTGTCATATAGAGTTTTATATGTGTCTGGCAGTAGGGACTCCTTGCAGCCCAGCAGGAGCCCAGGACAGGTCGACAGCCAGGGGGCAGCTGCCTTTGTGGACAAGAAGAGGGCAGAACTCATCAGCAGGGTGAGAGAGGTGATGCCCATAGCTGACGAGATCCTCACCTAGGGAGTCATCGTCCAGGAGACCTACTCTAACATCCAAAATGCTCCCACCAGTGAGAACAAAATTAGGGTCCTTTATGACGGCCTGCACGCAGCTGGAGCTCAGGGCAAACTGGCCTTCTACAGGATCCTTCAGGCACAGCAGCGCCACCTAGTGGAGGATCTATGGACAGTGTGACGACAGCAGGGCACCCAGCCAGCCAGGGTCTACTCTCATCTCAGAGATCCTGCAAAATACTGCTCCTTTCCTCGAGATCCTGGGTGTTTCTCAAAGTCAAGGATTCTTCCTTGGTATTATGGGTCCTTTTGAGTCCTTTCAAGTCAGGTCCTTCAAAAGACTCCCTCCTAGCATTCAGACACCAAACAATAAAACAGTCTAGCGAGTATGCAGGTGCATCATCGAAAAGTTCCCACCTTCAAATTCCGCACCACTTTTTTGTAAAAAGTCTCTGGTGAACGCAGAGGATACTTTAACTGCATCCTTGAAAATTCTCTGAACAAAGGACCTATTTTGAAGGATCCCAGACATCATAACAGTCCTTCAGTGGGATTCAATGACCACATCGTTGATAGACAGCCGTCAAGGATCCGTCCTTGACTTTGAAAAACGCCCACTGGAGTTTCTGTGGTGGTGCACTGCCAAATACTGTGCCTGTTTCTCTGACAGTCCATTAATTAGATCTGATTGAAAATGTACTGCTATATGGTTGATCCCTACATGAATGCTTTTTCAGAAAATCCATTGATATAAATATATGATTTTGTGGCTTTTTCATACACGTTAACAACCTTATTGTTTAACCCACAGCTTGATGCGCCCCCCCAGAGGAGGACGCAGAGTGAACCAAGAGGTATGGATGTGGATGAGCCCTTGGCAAGTGGTCGTTTTAGTTTAGTGTGTGGTTTAGTGTGTGGTTTTCTTTAACGTTTCACTTCAACAGATCTGATCATATCAGTTTCAGGATTAGTAAGTACACAAGGGGATGTGGTGTATTGTGAAATTTTAAGTACTGATGTTTTTTTTCTTTTTTCGCCACCTTTAAATCATCACAATCCAGGACAGGATTTTTTCTGTAGGCACAAGGTGGCCCTGGAAAGTCGTCTTCCCCGTGTCCTCAACCCCATTCTTAGCCAACTCCAGGAGAGGAAGGTTCTTAATGACCAGGAGCGGGAGGAGGTGATGAGCAAACACACCAGTGTGGAACAGAACTGTGTTCTGCTCACCATGATACAAAACAAAGGAGTCACAGCCCAGCAAGCATTCTACGAAGTTCTAAAAGAGGCAGACCCATGCCTGGTGGAGGATCTGGAAGGCTAATGTCATGGTTAATGTCAAGTCTGATCAAAAGCAGAGTACTTTATCCAACAGACACAGCAACATGCAGTAGTAATGTACAATTCCTTTTAATGTTGGGAACGGGGTCCGGCAGGGGGGTATATTATCCCCAGCCCTTTCCAATATCTATATGACCGACCTTTCCAGGCAGCTGGGGGAATGCAGTACAGGTTGTATGATAGGTGATTCCCTGGTCAACCACTTTAAGTATGCAGACGACCTAGCTTTACTATCCCCGAGTAGAGGTGGGTTTAAACACCTGCTTAACATCTGCACTAATTATGGGGTCGATTTTGATGTTAAATATAATGCCAAGAAGGGTGTGATAATGGTCTGTAGAACTAAAGAGGACATGGATATTAAGTTCCCTGCCTTTCATCTTTCTGGGCAAGCTCTGGGGGTGTCCAATAGTACCAAATACCTAGGGCACATTATCACAGACACGTTGGAGGATGATGCTGACATGTTTAGACAGAGGAGATTGCTCTATGTCCAAGCTAACATGTTGGTTAGAAAATTCCACCACTGTACATATGATGTAAAAAATAATTTGTTTAGAGCCTACTGCACCCCTCTCTATACAGCTCCACTCTGGGTGAATTACAAGAAGGAGAGCTTGTGTAAATTGAAAGTAGCCTATAATGACTGTCTTAGGATACTCCTGAAGAAACCCAGGAGTACTAGAGCCAGTCAGCTGTTCTGTAATATGGGTCTAACCACCTTCGTGGCCTTGCTGAGGAACCTTACTTTTAAGTCTATGAGTAGGCTGGACCGCTCTTCAAATGTTATAATTGATCTGAAGACAGACCCTGGCCGCAGCTCTGTCAAGTACACATCTAAGATCTGGGAACACAGGCATGAGTGCCTTTTTTAGCCCTTCTTTCCTTGTATATTTATATGTATTTATGAAATTTATATATAATGTGATTGATTATATGTATTGTGCATCTCCCATGTGGGCCTTGAGCCTGTAATAAAGTTTATTATTAATGCATTGAAATTCAAATATATGAATACATTGAACAGGGATTAAAAAAGTTTTTTTAAGTAATCAAATTACTAATTTAGTTAATTAATTAACTTAACTAAGAAATTATTGCTCTTAATTTAACTAAGAAATTATTGCCCTTCCACTTATTTCTCGCCAAAAGACGAGTAGTAATAGAGTTTATAGCTGCAGCATAATTTGGTTCAGCAGAAATGTATAGTTGCGTGTCATCCGCATAACTATGAAAAAATATACATTGTGTTCTCTAATGATGTCCCGAAGAGGCTCTCTAAACTATCTAAACTAAACGCTGTAGCGCAAAACAAAACACTTGAGTCAAACTCGACAAGACTATGATCTAAACTATTACTAGGGCTATAAAATAAACAAGGTTAACTCGGATACGAACAGCGACGATACTAACCAAATGTCAGGAATGCAGGAACTGGAAGGTAATCCTTGTAGTGCGAGACCAGACACCGAGTGAAGGGAGTGCGAGGTATATGTAGGGAAGTGACGTGTTGGAAATCAGTGTAATCCTGGTGTAACAATAAATACTACTTTACATAAGAAATAAAAATAAACAAAATAAAATGAAATAGAAAGAAAAAGAAGTGCAGGAATGTGACCGCTGTGCAAGTTAAGCACCAGTTGCCAGTTTAAGAAGGGAGGTGCTCTCTGAAGAGTTGGGTCTTTAAAAGCTTATTGAAGGTGGGATGCCCCTGCTCTGGAAGTGCTAGGCAGTTTGTTCCAACAACCTGGAACTACAAATGTGAATAGTCTGGATTGCCGTACTTGCACAGACTGCAGAGCCAAACAACGCTCACTGGAAGAGTGCAGCATCCGGGGGGGGGGTACGATTTGCCCTTACAAGAGCATTTAGGTAGGTGGGAGCAGAACCAGCATTCACTCTGTAGGCAAGCATAAGAGACTTGAACTTAATGAACACGCCTCCACTCTCCATTCATCTCACTGTTGCGAGCCACAGGCACAGGCAGCCAGTAGAGTAAAATGAGTAGCGGGGTGACGTGTGTCTTTTTCGGAAGGACCTGGAGACAGAGGCGATGTGGTCCCTGAAAGTCAGTTGGTCATCAATAATAGCCCTGAGGTTTCTTGCTGTTTTTGATGGAACAAGAGATAAGGAGTCAACATTGATACTGATGTTGTGGTGGATGACCTGTTTGGCTGGAAAGACCATCAGTTCCGTTTTTGCCAGGTTCAGCTGAAGGTGGTGATTTTTCATCCATGTGGATATATCAGCAAGACATTTCAAGATCCGTGTTCTGACAGTGGGGTCCTCGGGAGGGAAAGACAGAACCAGTTGAGTGTCATCGGCATAACAGTGATAGGAAAAACCATGCGAGCGGATGATAGGGCCTCGCAAAGTGGTGTAAATGGCAAAGAGAAGTGGTTAAATAAAAGTAGAAAAAACTGCAATTTTGAATTTTGAACGTTTTGAATCCAGACTTGTTTGGATCGAGGAGATTGTTCCTACTAAGTGGGTAAACTGTTTAGATTGTGAATGCACACAGACACTCTCAAGCCATCAATGCCAGGATGAACATGAAGTTACCTTTTATTGAACCGTGGTTGAATTATCTGTGTAAAGGTTGAACTATGAACCATGATTTAATGATCTGTTGTGTCTATAGAAATGATATAAATAACAAAGACATACAAATATGAACAATAATGTACAACAAGGATGAATATAGTAAATACTATATATAAAGTTGGTTATACCTGGGCTCTGTTGAATTCCCTAATGTGATACATTTTCTTTAGAATATCAGTTCCATTTTGATTTTTGCATACTTCTGACCTAGCTCAAGTTTTCTGAGTTTATTCTGAATGATATATCCATGCTCTCGAACCTTTGCTACTAATCCAACAAGCTTGTTGTCATATTCAGTGAACTGCAACCCCCTGTCATCTAGCTACCTGTTCAGTGTGTGAACCACTGAACACCACTCAGATGCTGAAACACAGTCCCCTTCAGTGTGTGCACTGAACACCACTCAGATGCTGAAACACAGTCCCCTTCAGTGTGTGCACTGAACACCACTCAGATGCTGAAACACAGTCCTGGTTGTGTAAATGGGATACATTGTGTCTTGGACCGAGCCATAAACAATCCCAGCCAATCAACACATTGCGTCAGGAACACAGAAGGGAGGGGTGTAATATGATTGGTTGTTGAGCTCAGATATCAACAACCTTTTGCCAATTGTGGACTCTGGATTGGTGGTGGAAAGAGGGAGTTCTACAAACAACAATATATCTGACAATGTAAAATTATAATAATGGCATATTTAGAAATAGTGGCAAGGTGTGAAGTGTGTCATTATAGGTAAATATGAAACTCTGACTTTAATCAAGTATGTATATGTGTTAATCATATGCCTTTGTGAGCTGAAACATGACTGTTATGTAAATCTTTGATTCTTAAGTGCTGACGTTTCTAACTCTGTGTATGTGTCAAAAATTCCCCTCAATTCTAGTTTGTTGTTCCACCTGGTTTTGCTTTCATGTCTATTACAATCTCTCCTGTGTGTGTGTGTGTGTGTGTGTGTGTGTGTGTGTGTGTGTGTGTGTGTGTTTGTGTGTGTGTGTGTGTGCTTTCATCTCTATCACTATATCTCCTGCCACTCCTGCATGCCTTATCCAATCAACTCATCCCTCTCACCTGGTATTCCCCGCCCATCTCCTCACCTGCAGCCCATCTCCTCATTTGTATCTCAGTATTTATACCTGTCCACTCTCACCTGTTCCCTGCCAGATTGGCTTGTGTGTTTTGCTCTTCTGCGTTTGGTTACCCTGTTTTGCCTGTTTTGCCTGTTTGACTGATCTACTGGTTCTGACCCTGTTTGCCTCTTTGACTGATCTCCCGGTTCTGACCCTGTTTGACTGATCTGCCTGTTTGACTGATCTTCTGGTTCTGACCCTGCCTGACAAGACGAGTAAACTGAACTTTCTCTACACTCTGTCTGTCTCGTTGTCGTGCTTTAGGGTTCAGCTCTATCCGTACCTGTGATGGTTACAGTATGTGCCACATGCCAAGCTGTAAGTGGCTGTACATGAGATGAGATAATGGCTGCTGAATAAATGGATTTTTGTTGTTAAACATGTTTGAAACTATGAAATAACTTGTTATGAGCTGTTACCATGACAACGCTATCCAGATATTACCGTGATAGTACCCACTTACTCCCGATCTGTAAAGAGCTACCCAGTTTCTATTGGTGCCAATAAAGTTCATAAACAGAGAGAGAACGCAAGGAGGGTCCAGAGTACACAGAGTATCACACACACACACACACACACACACTTCTCCGATGTGAAATCATTCTGTGCTTGTATGTGTTTGCGCTGTGACTTTGTCAGTTGAATGTTCTCTGAATTCAGCTTGGATTACAGTACATGCACATACAATTCTGTGGGACATTTGTGTGTGTGTAAGGGCGAGTATTTGGTCCTGTGTGTGTGTGCGTGCGTGGGTGCTTGCCCCCCTATCTGTGCTTTTACTGCTGCTGATGCCAGTGCTTCTCAGGTAGGGAGTGCTGGAGATAAGGCCCCCTCCCCCCCACTGCTCTTTGATCCACAGAGACCAGAGTTCAGTCAGAGTGAGACGCCGGGTCGAGACGCAGGTAAGATGAGACTCTCCCTCTGGGCCACAGTTTGTTAATATGTTTGTCTGTCTGTCTGTCTTTTTGTTTGTGTCTGTGTTTGGCTTGTTTACCCCAACGTTGCCGTGGAGAGGAATGATTGAGAGGAATGAATGATGGGGAAGTGGTCGTGGTGTTGAGGCATTGTGCTGCCGCGTGAACTGCAAAGATCAAACTCAAGTCATGTGAGGAAAGGATCATTTCTTTTTATATCGGTAAAATGGTAAACAGTATGTTGCAACCTCAAAACCTTTCAAGCAATCCCTTAATCGCTGTGAATGGCTGTTTGATGAGTGTGTGTTGCCTTTCAATGAGAGAAAAATGGCCTCTGAATACATTGCACTAGTTGATAAAGCTGCTATTAGCCTGTATTGACAGCCCATAATGAGCCCATAACAAGCTCTAACAAGTACTCAGGTTCCCATAGTGGGGTATTCCTGCGGTACGTGTCAGAGTGCAGCACTGTCTATGTCAGGGGTCTCCAACTCAAATTATTAGGGGGCAGATGGGCGTCTAGTCTGGTCAGTAGGGGGCTGGATCTGTTGGCTGGCCCATCA
>NC_137928.1:1692653-1725153 GCF_963457725.1 Sprattus sprattus
CAGTTTTCTTCAATAGGCTAATTTAGAAGCAGAAATAGGTTAGATATTTGGCCGGCTTTTCATTAAAATGTCGGTCAAATGAAAAACATTTTTTCTGGTTCAGAGAGGACCATCAGAGGACGTCAAGGGGACGTTTTGGAAGGACCAAATGCGAATGTCCCGCAGAGGACCACAGGTAAAGGTTACGGGGACGTTTTTAAAGGACTTCCTGGGGACTTATGCTGAGTGACCAAATTATAACGTTCCTTAATAGTCCGTTTTAAGGCTGATGCGAACGTCGCGCAGAGGACCTGCAGGTAAAGGTTACGGGGACGTTTTTAAATGACGTCCTGGGGACGTGTGCTGAGTGACCAAATTATAACGTTCCTTAATAGTCAGTTTTAAGGCTCATGCGAACGTCACGCAGAGGACCTGCAGGTAAAGGTTATGGGGACGTTTTTAAATGACGTCCTGGGGACGTGTGCTGAGTGACCAAATTATAACGTTCCTTAATAGTCCGTTTTAAGGCTCATGCGAACGTCACGCAGAGGACCTGCAGGTAAAGGTTACGGGGACGTTTTTAAATGACGTCCTGGGGAGGTGTGCTGACAGACCAAATTATAAGGTTCTCTAAAAGTCCAATTTAAGACTCATGCGAACGTCACAGAAGGACCAAACGTAGACTTGCTACGAACGTCAAAAACGTTCTGGTAACGTCCTCTAGCGAACGTTGTGGCAGGGACCAAATGGGGACGATTGGGGACCTTGCGAATGTCCTGTTAACGTCCTGGGGACGTTCCCTGTTTGCGGGGTATATCCTCCTTACAAAGTGATTATTTATACTTTAGTTTCAAACTGTATATATTTAAAAAGTAAAGGGTTCAAGGTTGCTGTGGGTGTTAGTTGTATGTTTGTAGAACAAAAACTCGCTGAGATTTTAAATTCTATTAATAAAAATACCACAAAGTGCCCCACGGGGCTCCTTCGTGCTGGAAGGGTTAGGCACCATTTCCAGACAAATTCTTACCCTTGGAAATAATCAGTTATTTTTCGTTTACACCCTCTCTTATTTCGATCCTCCTCCATCTTTAAGAAGGAAATTATGAAGACATAACATTACCAACGTGTTTTCCAATTAGGAAACAAGTACCGGTACTCAAATTTTTTTGTCTTTCTGACAAGCTGACGTGCTATCCAATAACCAACTAGTTGCAGTTAAGGGCCAGAGTGATAGAAAACGAATAACTAAAAGCCTGGTTCTTTCTTTAAGTTGTGTTTGTTGCCCTATTTAAAATATAGACGTTAGACTTTAGCTTACTACTTCACCTTGGACTCCAACATGCACTCGCTCTGACTGGAACAGTCTAAACACTTACCGCAAAGCGTCGCGCTCTCAACTGAACTGACAGGAAGGTTAACTGTTTTTTTTCCCGCGCAAAGCGTGTTTGTCAGAGGGATGAACAAGGCGGGGCTAGGGGATGATATTACGTTTTGATTTGATCGAGAGATCTTTGGTGTGGACTGGCCTTAACATTACATTTTTTTTTTTTTTTTTAAGAATCTATTTATTTATTAATTTATCTGAGGTGCCGGTACTGAGTACCGGAGCGTTCCGGCCCACTTTAACCCCTATGTGTGTGTGTGTGTGAGTGTGTGTGTGTGTGAGTGTGTGTGTGTGTGTGTGTGTGTGTGTGTGTGTGTGTAGTAGACATAAGCAGTGAAAGGAATGTTCTTCTGATAGAAGTTCTCCTCTTCTTCTCTAGGATGGAAGGATCTAGCTCTAACAGGAGGTCACACTCCCCCACCCCCACCTGTGTGTCCATGAAGAGTGACAACTCCATACCTAAACTAATCAACTTTACAGAAGGAGACTCTTCGACTGAACAGTAAGATTATGACTATAGGATGAATGCTGTGTGTGTGATTAGCAGACAGGATCAGTGAGAGGAATTTTCTCCTGATGGAGGTGTGTGTGTGTGTGTGTGTGTGTGTGTGTGTGTGTGTGCACTTATGTAAATCCTGTGTAAACACCATTGATTATGGAAGTATATGTTTCTGTGTGTCCATGAAGTGTGATAAAATTTCACATGTCAAATAATCATCTTTTGAGGGGAGACACTTTGAACGGCATTAAGATCATGGCTCTAGTCTTTAGTCTACATCATTTAATGTGTCTCAGTAGGCTATCAGCAACGTTAGCTGGTGTGTGTGTTCATTATATAACTCTGTGTGGGAAGAAATAGGAGTGACTCTCCTTCAAAAACTGATAACTGAAAACTGTGTGTGTGATTAGCAGACAGGAGCAGTGAAAGGAATGTTCTCATGATGGAAGTATGTGTGTGTGTGTGTGTGTGTGTGCGTGTGCGTGTGCGTGTGCGTGTGCGTGTGCGTGTGCGTGTGCGTGTGCGTGTGCGCGTGCGCGTGCGTGTGTGTGTGTGTGAAATACAGCTTCATCCGCCAGAAGAGATCACACTCTCCTGTACCGAGCTGTGTGTCCATGAAGAGTGACCAGTCCATGAATCATCCACTTCGCTTTGCAGAAGGTGTTACTGCTGGTCAGAGGTGAGTAGTAATGAGGTCTTTCCACAGGACATACAATCATCCATACAGTCATTTGAAGTACACCTGAAGTTTAAAAGTGTTTTTTGTATCATGTTTGTAACCGCCTCTGCGAGGCCCCCACGCCCATATTCAGCCTATACCACTTGCAACTGTGAAATTGTCAGGGTAGGTCACTAACAGTTGCCGACCTGCCCCTCCCCTCGACACATATTCAGCACGTATTCAACTATTTAACACCTCTCATGGCTGGTCACTCACCTACCTGTGGATGTTTTTGGCAGTGTAATTATTTCGCTGAATATGTGTATACATGAGTATTTTTGCCGATGCGACTTGGCTATTCAGACGATTTAAAATTGCATGTCTATTTATAGCTCACTTTAAAAATGAAATGGGTCTTTTCACTTTGAAACAGAAAATCAAATGTTCTCCCTGCGTTACCCCCTGAACCACTTTGCGTACCCCAGTTTTGGAACCGATGATCTAGAGCAGCTGTTCTCAAACTGGGGTCCGCGACGCCTTGTCTGGGGGTCCATGAAAAAGTCTGGCTTACAATGGGCCTCATTCTCGACCTTTTTCTGTAATTCTTCAGAAATGTTTCTTACACGACTTCGCAAAAACAACGTAAGAGAAACGCTTCCGCTGCATTCCCGCACGCTTGAAAATGTGTTCATAAGCAGCCGAAGTCTTCTCAGCTGGGTTCCTTCCGATTAGCTTCTTAGATTGATGCGCGTTCTCGTGAAAGTGGATTTGCATACATACACGCCCTGCCAGCTCCTTATTAGGAGACGCAATTTTAGAAACGTGTGCTGTCGCAATCTCCCGAATCCACCTCGTAACAGGTTTTCATTAATAAGGTGGAGATATTGTATAACGTTGAACGTCCGAAGTCCGTAAAACACATTTAAGTAGTCACTTTCTTTTTTTTTTATCGAAAAATAGGCACCATAGGTGTGAAGACCGGTCCCTACGAGTATAAATTGTAGTCTGTCCTGTCCTTCGGAATGGCCACCATAGGGGTGAAGACTGGCCACCAGTAGTAGTATAAAGTGCAATAAATGCATACTGTAATTCTTAGAGATTGAGTTTAGTGTTTATTTATTTATTCACTTACATTTGCAGTCTTCATGTCATTCACAATCAGGCTCTTAGCAGATGTAGCTTTTGTCCAAAGTGACGTACAAGGGAGAGAACAGTCAAGCTACGAGCCATATAGACCTAGTGTAACAATAAACACTACCTCGTATAATTATGACTATAAATGTGAAACGTAATTGTTCATGATACAAATATTCTCGTATTTATTATTATCATAATTATTTTAATCCGAGGATGTCTGTAGAGTTGACGTGAACGCAATCACCAACGGGTTCTCACAAATTCGCCCGTTAACCCTTTTACTGTAATACGGAGTTTTTTCAAATGTCATTCCTCAACGCGATTCCTCAAATAACCACAAGATGGCCCGTGGAATCCCATTTGAGAAGATTCCGGTAGAGTTACGACTGCTATTTCGAGTTCTGAAAGTTGTCTGAAGTTCAGAAGAAAGCACAGAAGAAAAAAAAAACGAGAATGCAAATGTTTTCATAAATGTTTCTGAAGTGGAGTTCCTTCTGAAATCCTTCGGAAAGTCTTCCCAACTGCTGTCGAGAATGAGGCCCATTGGGCCTCATTCTCGACCTTTTTCTGTAATTCTTCAGAAATGTTTCTTACACGACTTTGCAAAAACAACGTAAGACAAACGCTTCCGCTGCATTCCCGCACGCTTGAAAATGTGTTCATAAGCAGCCGAAGTCTTCTCATCTGGGTTCCTTCCGAATAGCTTCTTAGATTGATGCGCGTTCTCGTGAAAGTGGATTTGCATACATACACGCCCTGCCAGCTCCTTATTAGGAGACGCAATTTTAGAAACGTGTGCTGTCGCAATCTCCCGAATCCACCTCGTAACAGGTGTTCATTAATAAGGTGGAGATATTGTATAACGTTGAACGTCCGAAGTCCGTAAAACACATTTAAGTAGTCACTTTTTTTTTTTTTAAATCGAAAAATAGGCACCATAGGTGTGAAGACCGGTCCCAAGTACGAGTATGAATTGTAGTCCGTCCATTCGTTCGAAATGGCCACCATTGGGGTGAAGACTGGCCACCAGTAGTAGTATAAATTGCAATGAATTCATTCCTTAGTTCTTAGAGATTGAGCTTAGTGTTTATTTATTTATTCACTTACATTTGCAGTGTTCATGTCATTCACAATCAGTCTCTTAGCAGACGCGGCCTTTATCCAAAGTGACGTACAAGGGAGAGAACAGTCAAGCTACGAGCCATATAGACCTAGTGTAACAGTAAACACTACCTCGTAACATTATGACTATAAATGTGAAACGTAATTGTTAATGATACAAATATTCTCATATTTATTATTATCATAATTATTTTAATCCGAGGATGTCTGTAGAGTTGACGTGAACGCAATCACCAACGGGTTCTCACAAATTCGCCCGTTAACCCTTTTACTGTAATACAGAGTTTTTTCAAATGTCATTCCTCAACGCGATTCCTCAAATAACCACAAAATGGCCAGTGAATCCCATTTGAGAAGATTCCGGTAGAGTTACGACTGCTATTTCGAATTCTGAAAGTTGTCTGAAGTTCAGAAGAAAGCACAGAAGAAAAAAATAACGAGAATGCAAATGTTTTCATAAATGTTTCCGAAGTGGAGTTCCTTCTGAAATCCTTCGGAAAGTCTTACCAACTGCTGTCGAGAATGAGGCCCATTGGGCCTCATTCTCGACCTTTTTCTGTAATTCTTCAGAAATGTTTCTTACACGACTTCGCAAAAACAACGTAAGAGAAACGCTTCCGCTGCATTCCCGCACGCTTGAAAATGTGTTCATAAGCAGCCGAAGTCTTCTCAGCTGGGTTCCTTCCGATTAGCTTCTTAGATTGATGCGCGTTCTCGTGAAAGTGGATTTGCATACATACACGCCCTGCCAGCTCCTTATTAGGAGACGCAATTTTAGAAACGTGTGCTGTCGCAATCTCCCGAATCCACCTCGTAACAGGTGTTCATTAATAAGGTGGAGATATTGTATAACGTTGAACGTCCGAAGTCCGTAAAACACATTTAAGTAGTCACTTTTTTTTGTTTTTTATCGAAAAATAGGCACCATAGGTGTGAAGACCGGTCCCAAGTACGAGTATAAATTGTAGTCCGTCCTGTCGTTCGAAATGGCCACCATAGGGGTGAAGACTGGCCACCAGTAGTAGTATAAATTGCAATAAATTCATTCCTTTGTTCTTAGAGATTGAGCTTAGTGTTTATTTATTTATTCACTTACATTTGCAGTGTTCATGTCATTCAAGATCAGTCTCTTAGCAGACGCGGCCTTTGTCCAAAGTGACGTAGCCTACAAGGGAGAGAACAGTCAAGCTACGAGCCATATAGACCTAGTGTAACAACAAACACTACCTCGTATAATGACTATAAATGTGAAACGTAATTGTTAATATTACAAATATTCTCGTATTTATTATTATCATAATTATTTTAATCCGAGGATGTCTGTAGAGTTGACGTGAACGCAATCACCAACGGGTTCTCACAAATTCGCCCGTTAACCCTTTTACTGTAATACAGAGTTTTTTCAAATGTCATTCCTCAACGCGATTCCTCAAATAACCACAAGATGGCCCGTGGAACCCCATTTGAGAAGATTCCGGTAGAGTTACGACTGCTATTTCGAGTTCTGAAAGTTGTCTGAAGTTCAGAAGAAAGCACAGAAGAAAAAAATAACGAGAATGCAAATGTTTTCATAAATGTTTCCGAAGTGGAGTTCCTTCTGAAATCCTTCGGAAAGTCTTCCCAACTGCTGTCGAGAATGAGGCCCATTGTTTGTAAGTTTCAAGAAAATGTAGTATTAATCATTAGAAGGTGGCAGACTGACACAGACCAGAGGCTTATATGTCCTCTCTGACTTTGCTGTTCCAACCAAAATGGCTTCATAAATAAATGAATGGAGTGAAAGAAAGATCTTCAGAGTCACGCTGTGGAGATAGTTTAAATAAATTAGATAATTTGAGTTGAACTATTTTAAATCAGTAATATTCCCTGAAATTGCATAACATGTTATGGCAAAGTATTGCATAAAAAAAATAGGATTGGGCTAGTTTCGACTGTAGTGTTTTTTTGTTTTGTTTTACTTGTACTGCTGATAACTGTGTGTGTGTGTATGTGTGTGTGTGTGTGTGTGTGTGTGTTGTGTGTGTGTGTGTGTGTGTGTGTGTGTGTGTGTGTGTGTGTGTGTGTGTGTGTGTGTGTGTGTGTGTGTGTGTGTGTGTGTGTGTGTGTGTGTGTGTGTGTGTGTGTGTGTGTGTGTGTGTGTGTGTGTGTGTGTGAAAAACAGCTTCATTAAGCAGAAGAGATCACACTCTCCTGTACCGAGCTGTGTGTCCATGAAGAGTGACCAGTCCATGAATCATCCACTTCCCTTAGCAGAGGGAGGTGTTCCTGCTGGTCAGAGGTGAGTAGGAATGAGGACTGTACACAGGAAATACAGTCATCCATACAGTCATTTGAAGTACACTCCATTCCAGCCAGCAGGTCAATTAATCAGCATTCACATGAGAGAAGAGCATTAGGGGGACACAGTGCTGAGGGTAGTTTATATAAAAATCTTCAGACGGAGTGGCAGTTATTTAGACTACATTAGGGGGAAACTCTTCAGACAGAGAGACAGTTATAAAGACTACATTAGGGGGAAACTCTTCAGACAGAGAGACAGTTATAAAGACTACATTAGGAGGAAACTCTTCAGACAGAGTGACAACATTAGGGGGAAACTCCTCAGACAGAGTGGCAGTTATGTAGACTACTTTAGGGGGAAACTCTTTAGACAGAGTGAAAGTTATACAGACTACTTGAGGGGGAAACTCTTCAGACAGATTGAAAGTTATACAGACTACATTCCATCTTGGCTGATAGTGCTGTGCAAACTGATATTAAAGTAAGCTTTTTTAATATTTGACACAAACAGAGACCAACCTGGTTCAGTAAATGTGGAAATGCAGCACATCCACAAATCCCATCTTCAGAAGAAGTTGCAGTGTCTGACTGAGGGAATCACAAAGCAAGGAAGCCCCACACCCCTCAGTAAGATCTACACAGAGCTCTACATCACAGAGGGGGGAAGAGGAGAGGTCAATAAGGAACATGAGGTCAGACAGATAGAGAGAACGTCCTGGAGAGAAGCAGTACCAGACGCACCAATCAACTGCAGAGAAATCTTTAAACCCTTATCTGGACAAGACAAACCCATCAGAAGAGTACTGACAAAGGGAGTGGCTGGCATTGGAAAAACAATCTCTGTGCAGAAGTTCATTCTAGACTGGGCTGAAGGAAAAGCCAATGAAGATGTTGACTTCATATTTCCCCTTCCTTTCCGAGAGCTGAACTTGATGAAGGAGCAAAAACTCAGTCTGGTGGATTTCATTAAGCACTTCTCCCCAGAAATAGTAAATCAAGCAATCTTCACCAGTTCAACGCACAGAGTCATGTTTGTCTTTGATGGTCTGGATGAGTGTCGACTTCCTCTTGATTTCAACTCCAACCCAATGTGTTGTGATGTGACAGAGCCAGCCTCAGTGGACGTGCTGCTGACAAACCTCATCAAGGGGAATCTGCTTCCCTCTGCTCTCCTCTGGATCACCACCCGACCAGCAGCAGCCAATCAGATCCCACCTGAATGTGTGGATCAGGTGACAGAAATAAGGGGATTCAGCGACCCACAGAAAGAGGAGTACTTCAGGAAGAAAATCAGTGATGAGGACCTGGCCAGCAGAACCATCACACACCTGAAGTCATCCAGGAGCCTCTACATCATGTGTCACATTCCAGTCTTCTCCTGGATTACAGCCACTGTTGTAGAGAGATCATCAGATGAATCAGGGAGTGTAGAAATGCCAAGGACTCTCACTCAAATGTACACACACTTCCTGATCATTCAGACAACCAAAAAAAATGAAAAGTACACAGCGAGAAAAGAGATAGATGAGGAGATGATTTTTAAACTGGGGAAACTGGCTTTCCAACAGCTGGAGAAGGGCAATCTGATCTTCTATGAGGCAGACGTGAGTGACTGTGGCATTGATATCACAGAAGCATCAGTATACTCAGGAGTGTGTACTCAGATCTTCAGAGAGGAGTCTGGGCTGTACCAGGGGAAGGTGTTCAGCTTTGTGCATCTGAGCATTCAGGAGTTTCTTGCAGCTTTATATGTGTTCCTGTGCTTCAGCAACAGAGAGAGAAACATGCCTGACCAACAGCAAACCTCTCAGCTCTCTGCTCTGTTCAGAGCTGCAACACTTCATGACTTACACAAGACGGCAGTGGATCTGGCCTTACAGAGCAAGAACGGCCACCTGGACCTTTTCCTCCGCTTCTTTCTGGGCCTCTCACTCGAGTCCAATCAGAATCTCTTAAGACACCTACTGCCAAATACAATAAGCCAATCACAGAGCTCAGAGCAAACAGTCCAGTGTGTCAAACAGAATATCAGAGATCAGAATAGGTCAGACAGAAAGATCAACCTGTTCTACTGTCTGAATGAGCTGAATCACAATGCTGTAGTGGAGGTCATTGACAGGAGCTCAGGAACTCTGTCTGTAGACATGCTCTTACCAGGAGAGTGGAAGACTGGGACATTTAAACTTAAGATATCAAAAGAGCAGCTGGATGAGTTTGACCTGCAGAAGTACATAAAGACACCAGAGGAAGATCTGACTGAACTCCTCAGTTCAGATGAAGTTCTGCAGAAGCTGGTGCCAGTGGTCACAGAATCCACATCAGCTGAGTGAGTAAAACACTGTGTGTGTGTTCGATGTGTGTATTTGGACCGCTCAGAGGGGGTCTCGCCCGGGGTGTAATTTTATGAAGAACCGCCACTGGCTGCATCTTTGTGTTTGTGTGTGTGTGTGTGTGTTTGTGTGTGTGTGTGTGTGTGTGTGTGTGTGTATTCCTGAGAGTGTTTTTTTGTATCCCTGAGAGTGTTTTTGTGTGTGAGTTTTTCCCCTTAGTGTTTGTGTGTGATTGTGTGTGTGTTGGTGTCCCAAAGTGTGTGTGTACTGTATATCCTTGTGTGTGTGTGTGTGTGTGTGTGTGTGTGTGTGTGTGTGTTTGTGTGTGTGTGTGTGTGTGTGTGTGTGTGTGTGTGTGTGTGTGTGTGTGTGTGTGTGTGTGTGTGTGTGTGTGTGTGTGTGTGTGTGTGTCTGTGTGTCTTCTATTTGTGTGAGTGTGTGTGTGTGTGTGTGTGTGTGTGTGTGTCTGTGTGCCTGTGTGTCTTCTATTTGTCTGAGTGTGTGTGTGTGTGGGGGGGGGGGGGTAGAGGAATGATGATTAATATTCAGATGTATCATGATGTTTCTCCTAGGCTGAGTAGCTGTAACCTGACAGTGAAGAGCTGTTCCTATCTGGCCTCTGCCCTGACCTCACACTCCTCAAGACTCACACAGCTGGACCTGGCCTTCAATGATTTGTTGGGAGACTCAGGAGTGGAACTTTTATGTTCTGCTCTCTCTCATCAAAACTGCAAACTGGAGGAACTACGGTACGCATAATATCATGTAGCATGTGTGTGTGTGTGTGTGTGTGTGTGTGTGTGTATGTGTGTGTGTGTGAAATTTGTGTGTGTGAGGGTAAATTAAATACTAAGAATATTTAGGTTTTTTAGTTGAATTAATTGTATGTTGATAATGTTGATGTTGTTTTCCTTTAGTTATTATATGAGACAGAGTTTCAGGAGCACCTAGGCTGCATATATTTGTGTTAATGTGTGTGTGTGAGTGTGTGTTTGGTTCCTTGTGTGTGTTTGTGTGTGTGTGTGTGTGTGTGTGTTTATCAGTGTGTATGTGTGTAAGTGGCACTCCATCTTGATGTTTCTTATGCCACTAATGGAGCAGGCTTCTAGCAATCAGTGTGAACGCGACAAAAAATCCAAACGTCCAAAAATCTTACTTTTAAACCTTTACTGACAAAAACATACAAACAAAACATGAATTCTTAAGGTCTTAATAAAAGGTAAATCTGTTAATTGGTTTTGTCGGTCAGAAAAACTGTGTTGCTCCTTCACCTGATCATCTCAAACTGAGCAAGCACAAGTTGGTCACATGACCACCTTTCTCTCCTGATTCTACTACATTCCACCACTTTTAACCAATCAATCGTCTTTACAGCTAGGAATAAACTAATATTTCTCTATACATGAAATTATGAAATTACAGATTTAAATAAACAGTATTCTAAATAATATTTTTATACAACCAAATTGGCTCTTACAACGTCAAAGAACACACGCCAGCTCCCCCTACATATATATCACCATACAGGGTACAGCCTCTACAAAGGAGACAGTGAGGGACATGGAAGCCCGGGTGTTGACTGGGAGGAAGTGGAGGGCAGGGGAGGAGGTGCAGAAGGCAGTGGGCAGGCTGCAGCACCAGGAGATAGTGGTCAGAGTCCAGACAGGGTGCGCTGGCCTTGGGTGGGGAGATCCTCCTATTATGTGGTCCAGAGCTAGCAGGAAGGAGAGGAAGGATCTTGTTATCTGTGAGGTGACAAAGATGGCAGAGGAGTTTGTGTGTGAGTTTGTCCTCCTGAGTGTGTGTGTGTATCCCTGAGTGAATGTGTATCCCTGAGTTTGTGTGTGTATGGTGTCCCTATGTGCGTATGTGCGTGCGTGCGTGCGTGTGTGCGTGCGTGCGTGCGTGTGTGCGTCCGTGTGTAATATTTAGATGTATCGTGATGTTTCTCCCAGGCTGGTTGACTGTGGCCTGACAAAGAAGAGCTGTTCCTATCTGGCCACTGCCCTGACCTCACACTCCTCAAGACTCACAAAGCTGAACCTGTGGCACAATAACCTGAGTGCATCAGATGTTGAGCAGCTCTCTGCTCTTGTGGGGGACTGGCGTAACTGACGTGAGTAAATATCTAACCATCTTACCCAGGGCTTTATAACATGAGACCCAACATGGATGCTTGTCTTTTAATTTCTGTTCTCCAGATTCTCTGTCTTCTGTCTGTTTCCTCTGTGGTCCTCTGCTTTTGGTCATCCCTCTTTCATCCTTCTCTCTCCCTCATTCTTTCCCTTTTCTTTTTCTGTCTTACACCTAACAGCTCAGGGCTGTCTTACATATCACCTCATCCTTTGGTTATTAGTCATCTTTTACTCATTATGTTTGTTTGTTTGTGACCTCGCTCATTGAGCTCCACTGGCTTCCTGTAGCTGCTCGCATTAAGTCCAAGTCACTTATGCTTGCTTACAGAGTGATTGCTGGTTATGCTCCCACCTACTTAAATGCTCTTGTAAGGGCAAATGCTCCTAGCACTACCAGAGCAGGGGTGACCCTCTTCACCTTTTTGAAGCTCTTTAAGACCCAACTCTTCAGAGAGCACCTCCCTTCCTAACGTGCACTTCTACTAGTACTTAACCTGCACTTACAGTAGCTACATTCCTGCACTTTTGTTATATATCTTATGTAAAATAGTATGTATTGTTACACTAGGTCTCTATTGCTCGTAGCTTGATTGTTCTCCCCCTTGTACATCACTTTGGATAAAAGCATCTGCTAAATGACTGAATGTGAATGTAACCTTTGGCCTTGACCTTTGTTCCACATCCCTCTCTGTCACTCTTTTTTCTCCATCTCTTTTTCTTTTCATGCCTATTTTGCCTTGTCATGTTTCTTTCTTTCTTTCTTTAGTTAATTCTGTCTGTTTGTCTGTTCATTACATGTTTTGTAAAATGACTCCAGTCATTAACTCACATCAAAGTAACTTGAGTAAGAGTCATAAAACTCTCATCTTAGTGGGTCCCTATCTCACCTCAGTGTGTCTCAGGCTGCCATGCCCAAGGTCACAGGTTCAAGCCCAGTAAGGGACTGTTTAGTAGTAAGGCTTAACTGTGGAAAAGGTTACAAATGCCATGAAGGGAATGTGCAGCCATCTCTATTGGTCGAGCCAGACCTCACTATCTTCTTCTGAATGGACCAGTGGTTTTGGACTTTTTAGCTCCACTCTTACTGTTTCTGCTGCAGTGTGTCTAATGTGTGAATGTGTTTATCATTGCTGCTGTTACTGATGTCAGAATACAGCAGCCCTCTGTCTCTCATGCAGTCTGGGTCACTGGGAGACAGTCGTCATGGAGACTGGTGGATTGTTGTGTCTTTTCCCTTGTCATACAGATGGGAAGGCTACTTTACACAACAGACGTGAGCTGATGGGGTCTGTGGTCCAGAACAGACTGATTGATTATTGTAGTCTCTCCTTTATCCTACAGATGGGGCAGTGTGTAGAGCCAAGACCCTGAGCTGGATGGGGTCTGTGGTCCATGAAGACAGGGTGGGATCCAGCACACACACACATCAGCATTTCTCCTGCAGAATGTCTGGGGAGGAACATGAACATGTTCTCAGCTTCCAGCAGCACACAGCAAACAGCTTCTTCATGAGGGGAGCACAACAGTGAGATGAATGGAGAGTGGAGGCGTGTCCTGATCAGCCAGAGATGATTGAAAGCATGCAGCATGGACTCAGCAGACAGAGCAGGACCAGTCTCTCTTAATCATGTGCACACATGGAGATATGGGGAAACTGTAGGATTATCCATATGTGTTGTATAAATAGGCTACCTGGGATTTGTTATTATTTTATGATATATGTACAGTACTGTGCAAAAGTTTTAGGCAGGTGTGAAAAAAATGCTGTAAACTAAGAATGCTTTCAAAAATGGAAGTGTTAACAGTTTATTTTCATCAATTCTTCATACATTAACAAAATGCAGTGAAGGAGCAGAAGAAAATTCTAAATTAAATCAATATTTGGTGTTACCACCCTTTGCCTTCAAAATAGCATCAATTCTTCCAGATACACTTGCGCACAGTTTTTGAAGGAACTCGGCCGGTAAATTGTTCCAAACATCTTGGAGAACTAACCACAGATCTTCTGTGGATGTAGGCTTCCTAAAATTCTTCATGTTAACCCAGACAGACTCGATGATGTAGAGATCAGGGCTCTGTGGGGGTCATACCATCACTTGCAGGACTTTCTGTTCTTCTTTAAGCTGAAGATAGTTGTTAATGGCATTGGCTGTATGTTTGGGGCTATGTTCCTGCTGCAGAATACATTTGGTGCCAATCATACGCCTCCCTGATGGTATTGCATGATGGATTAGTATCTGCCTGTATTTATCAGCATTGAGGACACCATTCATCCTGACCAAATCCCCAATTCCACTTGCAGAAATGCAGCCCCAAACTTGAAAGGAACCTCTACCATGCTTCACTGTTGCCTGCAGACTCTCATTATTGTACCTCTCTCCAGCCCTTCGGCGAACAAACTGCCTTCTTCTACAGCCAAATATTTCTAATTTTGACTCATCAGTCCAGAGCACCTTATGCCATGTTTCTGCACCCCAGTTTCTATGTTTTCGTGCTTAGTTCAGTCACTTGGCCTTGTTCCCTTGTCGGGGTAGAGCTTTTTGGCTGCAACTCTTCCATGAAGACCACTTCTGGCCAGACTTCCCCGGACAGTAAATGTCTGTACCTGGGTACCACTGGTTTCTGCCAGTTCTGAGCTGATGCCAATGCTTGAAATATTCCGATTTCGAAGGTAAATAAGCTTGATGTGTTTTTCATCAGCTGCATTAAGTTTCCTTGGCTGACCACTGCGTCTACGATCCTCAACGTCTTCTTCAAAAGAGCTTGAACTGCACATTTCGAAACCCCTGTCTGCTTTGAAATCTTTGTCTGGGAGAGACCCTGCTGATGCAGTATAACTACGTTGTGTCTTGTTGCTGTGCTCAGTCTTACCATGTAAATGGATACAAAATAAACATTTATTGTTTACATTTTTTGAAGCATTCTTAGTTCATAGCATTTTTTCACACCTGCCTAAAACTTTTGCACAGTACTGTAGCTATGTAGAGATATAGACTATTATTGAGATTGTATGAATATCTGTCAAAACCTGTGTGCTGTCAGTGTGTAGTTAATGTACACTGTCTCTTTAAGAGTCTTTGTTTATAAATAATGTCATCAACACAATATCTATAGTTCAGGAAGTGTATTAGTTGATTGTTAAACAAGAAAAAGCAGATTTGTTGGCCTTCTTAGTTGGTTTAATGCTAGATTTAACTTTGAATGTGCAAGTTAATATGACATGTGCTGGTATTAGCATAAACTAACTCTCACTGCATTAAGTTGGATGTGATAATACATTGTCATCAGTGTAACTAAAATACTCATCTTAGTTGATCAATGATAAGGTGCACGCTAGGAATTGCATAGCATTGACACACCTAATACTCAAATATAATTTCATATTAAGTTGTATTGATGTACTGACGTTCATATACATATTTTGGATTTCTTGTAGTTTTACCCGACTTTCAAATAAATATATAAGCTTTTACATGAATCAGTAAATGTTCTAGGCTCCATTTGTAGATGCCCTCTGATGACATCACTGAACCCTGGGACAACTTCAGACTCCAGTCCTCATTTTGTTACACGTGACATGACTGTGGTGACATATGACTGACATGTCTGTGTCATAAACCTGTCATAGCAGATGCCATAATGTGCCATAACTTAAATTTTTAAATCCTATCAGACTGTAAAAGGTGTTTATAGCATCTCACTCTGCTTAATGTAAACATTTGTGTGAAACTGCTGTAGTTGTCCTTCAGTAAGTCTAAAGCTCCCATACTGTTTCCTCATTTAAACTTCACTTTAGGCAAAGTAAGCCATTCTGGCTAGTTAGACTTACAGGCAAGATGGTGGCCCTAAGAGATTGGCTGGTGGCATAGCAATGGGTCTTGAAGTACAAAACCAAACACGTGAGAGCGGTTGAGGGCTTCCTCTTCTCTCTCTTCTCGTCGTCTTCTCTCGTTTTCTTCACTCTTCTCCTCCTCTTTTCCTGCTGCTTCTCCTTTCCTGTCTTTGAGTGTGGAGATCCTCTCTTCCCCTGCACTCTTATTCGATCCCTATCTGTTTGTCTCTCTCTGTCTGCACTTATACATGTACTTCACATAATTATAGTGTATTTGACAAATAACATGATCACACACTTACACAAACACACACACACACATACACTTACACACACACAAACACACACACACACTTACACAGACACGCTCAGACACTCACACAAACATACACTTACACACAGATTGAAGATGAGCTGAATCACCATGCTGTGTTGGAGGTCATTGACAGGAATTCTGTATGTGGGCCTGCTCTTACCAGGGGACTGGAGGACTTGGAGATTTAAGTTTAAGACTTCAGAACAGCAACTGGATGAGTTTGACCTGCAGAAGTACATACAAGACACCAGAGGAAGATCTTACTGAACTCCTCAGTCCAGAGCTTCTAGGCCCATATGTATGTCTGTGTCTGTGTTTGTGTATGTCCGTTTGTGTGTTTGTATCCCTGAGTGTGGGTTTTTATATGCCCGTGTGCGTGTTTTTGTATCCCTGAGTGTGTGTTTGTGTATGAGTTTGTATCCCTGAGTGTGTGTTTGTGTGTGTATGTCCAAGTGTGTGTTTGTATCCCTGAGTGTGTGTCTGTGTGTATGTCTGTTCTTGTTTTTGTATCCCTGAGTGTGTGTGCGTGTATGTCCATGTGTGTGTTTGTATCCCTGAGTGTGTGTCTGTGTGTATGTCCATGCGTGTGTTTGTATCCCTGAGTCTGTGCAGTGTGTACAGTATGTTTTCCATTTTTTTACTTTCAAAATGTTACTTTTGCAAGGTAATTTGTATTTAAAATACAATTTCATCAATTACACCTAAAGTCGAGTAAAAACTCCTTTTGTCAGGGCTGCTATGCATTGAACCAGACACCTTGCGAGACATTGAGACATGCTGGGCCTTATTTACACTAACACAGCAAGCCTCAACCACCCCCTACCACCCCTACCACCCACATGCACACACCCACACACACACATCCGTCTGTGGATCTGTGGCATGAGGACACTTCGTGCTTGACAATGTAGCGAGACACATGGACAGAGTGGGTATTTGACGCAGGACACAGTGTGTATTTGAAACAGGACACAGTGGATATTTGACGCAGGACACGACGGGATTCTGGCTGTCCTCACTTTGATTATGTTAATGTATCTGGTGTGCATCTTCACCTGATGAAGACACTGAGGTGAGGCGGAATTGCGTCAGTATTTGTATGTGTATGTGTGCATAATACTATGAAAAGGAACTGAAATAGAATGCAAAGATCGAGCTGAAATGGATCAGCTCATGTACACTTTTGTCTTTCTGTGTGTCTGTGTGTGGTTGGATATGACTTCTCAGGATGTAACACAAGGTGGCTCAGAACACCCTCACACACACTCATTCACACACACACACACACACACACACACACACACACACACACACACACACACACACACTGGCTCGGAACACACCCTCAACCACACACACACACACACACACACACAAACACACACACACACACTGGCTCAACACACCCTAAACCACACACACACACACACACACTGGCTTAGAACACACCCTCACACACACACACACACACACACACACACACACACACACACACACATGCTGGCTCGGAACACACCCTCACACACACACTGGCTCAAAACATACCTTCACAAAGACACACACATAAACACGCTGGCTCGTAACATACCCTTACACACCCTCACCCACACACAAACACACACACACCGACACCCTCACACACACACACCCACACACACACCCTCACACACACACAATGGGTCAGAACACACACACACACACACACAAACACACCCACACACACTGGCTCAGAACA
Organism: Sprattus sprattus; assembly: GCF_963457725.1. Classification (NCBI taxonomy): domain Eukaryota; kingdom Metazoa; phylum Chordata; class Actinopteri; order Clupeiformes; family Clupeidae; genus Sprattus; species Sprattus sprattus. The sequence goes on from NC_137928.1 coordinate 1,710,064, forward strand.
CAACCTTACATGTGTTGGTCATGTGTTTATTTTGGGCCCTTGTTTCATGTTTGCCCTAATTGGTTGTTGTGTGTATTTGTAGTGTGTTTGTGTATTCGGTTGTGTGTATTTGCAACGTGTTTATGTATTTGGTTGTGTTGTGTGTGTTTGCTTTGGTTGAATATTGAACCATTTCACAATTTACAGAGTTAATTCTGTCCCTAAACAGGAGGTAAAATAGCCCTTCTAATCAACTTCACCTCTTTCTGTAAAAAAGGGCAAACCAAAACTTGTTTACAGATACACATTGCACCCAGAAGCGGTGAAAGTCATCGTCATGGCTAAATCCAAGAGGCATGGTGGTTGCTCTAATATGCATTTCAGTTGAGCACTTTTGAAGGGAGAACTTGATGGGGAGATTAGGCCATCATGTCCAGAACTTCATAGGGGGAATAGGCCATCATGTCCAGAACTTCATAGGGGGAATAGGCCATCATGTCCAGAACTTGACAAGTTCCTTGAGACTCTGCAGTAAAACAATGTGAAGGTGTTATATTAAAAGGTGAAAGGTTAAAAAAGGCAGTTGGGCTTTCCATTGTATTTACTTTTAAAATGTGACTTTTGCAAGGTAATTTGTATTTAATATACAATTTCATCAATGCCACCTAAAGTCGAGTAACAACTCCTTTTGTAAGTGCTGCTTTGACATTGAACCAGACACCTTGAGAGACGTTCAGGCGTGCTGGGCCTTATTTACACTAACACAGCAACCAGACCAGCATGTTCAGGCCTGAGAGAGAATTCTAACCCCTCCCCCCCAACCCACCCACATGCATACACACACAAAGCAGAGTCAGGTGTGTGTGTGTGTGTGTGTGTGTGTGTGTGTGGGTTAACAGGTCCAGCTCAGGTATTACAGTAAATCAGTTTGTGGAAGAGAAAATGGGGAACAGACCTTCATTCTGAATGCAATACACAGTGAGTACTAAAGCTAAAAAGAGCAGACACATAATATGGACCTGTGGCATTAGGACAAAGTAAAAAGTCACCTTTTAGAATATTACTTAAGTAAAAGTATTAAAGTATCTGATCTTTACTGTACTTAAGTATCAAAAGTAATTTTCTGATATTAAATTTACTTAAGTATTGAAAGTAAAAGTAAAAAGTAAAAAAAAATAGTAAATGCTGTTAATAAAAAAGCAAAGGGTCAGAATTTTGAGAATAATGAAGTTTATTCAGACTAAAATGAGCAAACTTATAAACATGGGCTGAATAGAACCCCACTCCCTACTCAATACATCGACAAAGACAAACACATAGGCTACTGTATGTCTGCAAATGAAGCTGCTTGTATCTAGCTGCAAGCAGCTTCATTTGCAGACAGTAGCCTATGTTTTTGTTGTGGATTTTATCTTAACTAGATAGTTAGTTACCACCTAGCAAAAGTGTAGATCGCTATCTAGATATCTAGTTAAGATAAAATCCACAAACAGTTATGGTTAATGTCAACTGGTATTATTACCACTTCTAGTATATAACTAACTAGTCTCTTCAACAAATATGTTAATGTAACAATCAAAATGTTGACGTCAAAATGTTAATGTTACCGTCTGGAATTGCATCATTTGCATGCTGAGCTATTACCTGATTGACTGTTGTATCCCCTTCGTTGTTGATCTTATTAATGTTTTTGATATGTTCTTCCACTGCATATTGCAGTCCATTTTGCCTTGATCTGGAGGATATCGCGGATATATTACTCCAAAAAGAATCACTGACACTGACAGATATAGCGCGGCTTGTCCTCGTCGTAGCCATGCTTTTGGGTACAGACCTCGGAGTTTTGTCTGACGTAGCAACGGTAACTAAGGGGGCTTTTGCAAACGGTAAAAATCGCATTAACGTGCGCTAGGACAGCTGATTCGCCAAACCTGCTTGGAGTCTGTTCTACCACAGTCCCCGACTTTGGTCTCATCACTCTCATGATTATTATTTTTTCTAAAGATGATTCGATTTTGTAACGAGTAACGAAGGTTCCAGGGGAAATGTATCAGAGTAAAAGTATAATTTTTCTTTGCAAAATGTAGCGAAGTAAAAGTAAAAGTCATCAGAAATATAAGTAGTAAAGTAAAGTACAGATATCCAAAAAAAATACTTAAGTACAGTAACGAAGAATTTCTACTTCGTTACTATACAACACTGGATATTTGACACAGTGGGTTTTTGATGCAGGACATGGTGGGGTTCTGGCTCTCCTCACCTGATTATGTTTTACATTTACATTTAGTCATTTAGCAGACGCTTTTATCCAAAGCGACTTACAAGGATGTATATACATTCTCACATTTTACACTGATGGCAACTGTATCTTCACCTGACCAAGACACTGAGGTGAGGCGGAATTACGTCAGTATTTGAGTGTGTTTGTGTGTGTGTGTGTGTGTGTGTGTGTGTGTGTGTGTGTGTGTGTGTGTGTGTGTGTGTGTGTGTGTGTGTGTGTGTGTGTGTGTGTGTGTGTGTGAGAGTGTGAGTGAGTTCCTGTGTGTCTGTGCCTGTAGCTCTGTTAGTTAATAATATACACACAGACTAGATTTAATTTACAGATTTTCCACCACATACCCACTGACTACCGATCTGTAAAGAGCTACCCAGTTTCCACTGGTGCCACTAAAGTTCATAAACAGAGAGAGAAGGCAAGGAGGGTCCACAGAGTATCACGCACACAGTGCTGGAGATAAGGCCCCTTCCCTCGCACCTCCTCCCTCTATGATCCGCCCTGTAGAGACCAGAGCTCAGTCAGAGTGAGACACCAGGTCGAGGCGCAGAGACCAGAGTTCAGTCAGAGGGAGACGCCAGGCCGAGGCGCAGAGACCAGAGCTCAGTCAGAGTGAGACGCTGGGTCGAGACGCAGAGTTCAGTCAGAGTGAGACGCCAGGTCGAGACACAGGTAAGATGAGTCTCTCCCTCTGGGCCCCCGTTTGTTTATGTGTTTGTTTGTCTCTTTGTTTGTTTGTTTGTTTGTCTCTGTGTTTGGCTTGTTTACTCCAGCGTTGTCGTGGAGAGGATGGAATGATGGGGAAGTGGTCGTGGTGTTGAGGCATTGTGCTGCCGTGTGAACTGCAAAGATCAAACTCAAGTCATGTGAGGAAAGGGTCATTTATTTTTCCAGCGTTAAAATGGTAAACAGTACGTGACATAACCTCAAAACCATTCAAGCCTCTAAATGCATGGTACTCGTGGATAAGGCTGCTATTAGCCCATAATGAGCTAGTAGCAAGTAGCTGAAATGGGTTAAATCCCGGGGCAATGCAAGATGCTCTTTGGATAAAGGTGTTTGTGTCAGCTGCGTTTTTGGGTCACTTTGTCTCATTGATAGCCCATGGCTTGCAGTACTGCATCACTTTTGTATAGTTTGTAACAAGGCTGCAAACAACCAACCAAAGCAGAAAACAGAATAAAGTTTCAGCAAGACAGACGTGTTTGTGTGAGTGTTGTGTGTGTGTGTGTGTGTGTGTGTGTGTGTGTGTGTGTGTGTGTGTGTGTGTGTGTGTGTGTGTGTGTGTGTGTGTGTGTGTGTGTGTGTGTGTGTGTGTGTGTGTGTGTGTGTGTGTGTGTGTGTGTGTGTAGCAAACATGAGCAGTGTTTTCCTGATGGAATTTCTCCTCTTCTTCACTAGGATGGGGGGATCTAGCTCTAACAGGAGGTCACACTCCCCTACACCCACCTGTGTGTCCATGAAGAGTGACCACTCCATGCCTCGACCAATCAACTTTACAGGGGGAGACTCTTCGACTGGACAGTAAGATTATGACTCTAGGATTTATGCTGTGTGTGTGTGTGTGTGTTTGTGTGTGTGTGAGTGTGTGTGAGTGTGTGTGTGCAAATTATTTAAATCATGTCTAAACACCTTTGATTATGGAAGTGTGTGTTTCTGGGTGTTCATGATTCCATATGTTGAATAATCAACTTCAGAAGGGGAGACCATCAGACTGGACAGTAAGATCATGGCTCTAGTCTTTATTCTACATAAGTGAATGTGTCTCAGTAGTGAAGCTATGTATGAAGACACAGACTGACTCTCCTTCAAAAACTGATAACTGAAAACTGTGTGTGTGTGTGTGTGTGATTAGAAGACAGGAGCAGTTAAAGGAATGTTCTCATGATGGAGGTCTGTGTATGTGTGTGTGTGTGTGTGTGTGTGTGTGTGTGTGTGTGTGTGTGTGTGTGTGTGTGTGTGTGTGTGTGTGTGTGTGTGTGTGTGTGTGTGTGTATGTGTGTGTGTGTGTGTGTCTGTGTGTATGTGTGTGTGTGTGTGTGTGTGTGTGTGTTTGTGTGTAGCAGAAATAAGCAGTGAGAATAATGTCGTCCTGATGAATTTAAGCATGCTGTGTGTGTGTATGCCATTTGTCTCAATCGGATATTTGGCATGCTCTTCCTGCTGTATCTCTTCATTTGGGTGGACGTTTCTACCTGGCAACTGAGGCTGATTGGATGAGAGTGTTTTTAGTTTTCATTTGGCTGCCTATCAGAAAGTAAAACCCAACCCAAAGTAGAGCAGGACTTTGTAGTAACTGGACCAATCAGAGATGAGATAACATTTGTATTTATGTAATGGCCATTTGCCTCAATCAGATATTTGGAATGGTTGTGTTCTAGATCAGTTACTGCAAGCAGAATTAAACTGAATCCAACTGAATCTCTTAAAATGCTAACCCATCTATAGTTTAAGATCACTTTTAGCTCAGCTGAATACCGATAGATATGACAATTTTGACCAGTTTAACCAGGCTTTGCTAAAGGTAGGTCTCCAGTGGTGTCAAACCTTACAATGTTCCTTACATTGTCTACATCCCAACAGTTGAAAAATAATTTGGGTCATTTTAACAGTTTAGTATTTGTAACATTCAAGAAACAAAATAGAAAAAGTGACACATGTGAATGCATTGAGGAAGAAAAAAAATCATGAAAGCACTTTATCAGTATACCTGGAGAAACTAAAACAAATCAATAATCAGTATGTGCGTTGTAAGATCATTTCAGTTCAGTATAGGTTTATTAGGAAGAATAGGTACAATCTTTAAATGTCTTGCAGAAACCAAAGTCCTTGAGTGGAAAAGCAGGCCTGGAAAGGTCAGGTCACTGCAACAGTAGCTTCTAGCTGACCAGGACAGGAGAGAATGTGGCCTATGATACATTGTATGTCTCTAGGGAGATAACATGGTCAGCTAGTCCCTGAGAAACAGAGGGACAGTTTCACACAATATATGCGACATTAATGTCTTATTCCTGAGAACAACCGATAAACCGTGTCATAGATCCCATGACCACCTGTTTACCACGAGGGGCCCACAAAATGACATCAGTGAGGATGGACTTTAAGAACAGTTTTTTCTGAGGTTCTCCAAAATATGTTAACCATTGCTGTATATTTGTGCCACAATTCACCAAGTAAAGCTCTACCTTGTTACAACAAAACTTTGTACTGGCGTATTTTCCAAGTCCTTAACCGCCACGGTTAAGTCAACGTCAACGTGTGTGTGTGTGTGTGTGTGTGTGTGTGTGTGTGTGTGTGTGTGTCTGTGTGTGTGTGTGTGTGTGTGTGTGTGTGTGTGTGTGTGTGTGTGTGTGTGTGTGTGTGTGTGTGTGTGTGTGTGTGTCTGTGTCTGTGTGTGTGTATGTGTGTGTATTTTGTGTAAAATAAAGCTCCATCCAGCTGAAGAGACCACATGTTCCTGCTGATCAGAGGTGAGTAGTACTGAGGACCTTCCACAGAAAATACAATCATCCATACAGTCGTTTGAAGTACACCTGAAGTATAAAAGTGTGCCGAAGGTTTTTGACTTGTCTGTTATGCTACATATTCATATGAGATGGGCAGTTTTATTTATTTTATTTTTAATTTGTATTGGGGCTTCAGCCTTAACAAGTAAACATTATATGTGAACAGAATGTATGACATGAAGAAGTGTGTGTGTTTGTGTGTGTGTCTCTTTGACTTGACAGTAAGATAATGACTCTAGGATTTATGCTGCGTGTGTGTGTAGCAAACATGAGCAGTGAGAGGAATGTTCTTCTGATGGAAGTTCTCCTCTTCTTCTCTAGGATGGAGGGATCTAGCTCTAACAGGACGTCACACTCCCCTACTCCCACCTGTGTGTCCATGAAGAGTGACCACTCCATGCCTCAACCAATCAACTTTACAGGAGGAGACTCTACGACTGGACAGTAAGATTATGACTCTAGGATGTATGATGTGTGTGTGTTTGTGTGTGTGTGTGTGTGTGTGTGTGTGTGTGTGTGTGTGTGTGTGTGTGTGTGTGTGTGTCTGTGTGCAAATTATTTAAATCATGTCTAAACACCTTTGATTATGGAAGTGTGTGTTTCTGGGTGTCCATGATTCCATATGTCGATTAATCAACTTTGGAAGGGGAGACCATTAGACTGGACAGTAAGATCATGGCTCTAGTTTTTATTCTCCATCATTGTATGTGTCTCAGTAGTGAAGCTATGTATGAAGACACAGACTAACTCTCCTTCAAAAACTGATAACTGAAAACTGTGTCTGTGTGTGTGATTAGAAGACAGGAGCAGTGAAAGGAATGTTCTCATGATGGAGTGTGTCTGTGTCTGTATAAGTGTGTGTGTGTGTGTGTGTGTGTGTGTGTGTGTGTGTGTGTGTGTGTGTGTGTGTGTGTGTGTGTGTGTAGCAGAAATAAGCAGTGAGAATAATGCCGTCCTGATGAATTTATGCGTGCTGTGTGTGTGTATGCCACTTGTCTCAATCAGATATTTGGCATGGTCTTCCTGCTGTATCTCTTCATTTGGGTGGAAATTTCTACCTGGCAACTGAAGCTGATTGGATAAGAGTGTTTTTAGTTTTAATTTGGCTGCCTATTAGAAAGTAGAACCCAACCCAAAGTAGAGCAGGACTTTGTAGTAACTGGACCAATCAGAGATGAGATAAAAAGTGATAAAGATAAAAATGGCCATTTGCCTCAATCAGATATTTGGTATGGTTGTGTTCTACATCAGTTACTGCAAGCAGAATTGAACTGAATCCAACTGAATCTCTTAAAATGCTAACCCATCTATAGTTTAAGATCACTTTTAGCTCAGCTGAACACCGATAGATATGACAATTTTGACCAGTTTACCCAGACTTTGCTAAAGGTAGGTCTCCAGTGGTGTTCAATCAAACCTTACAATGTTCCCTGCATTGTCTACATCCCAACAGTTGAACAATAATTTGGGTAATTTTAACAGTTTAGTATTTGTAACATTCAAGAAACAAAATAGAAAAAGTGACACATATGAATGCATTGAGGAAGAAAATAATCATGAAAGCGCTTTATCAGTATACCTGGAGAAACTAAAAAATATCAATAATCAGTATGTGCGTTGTAAGATAATTTCAGTTCAGTATAGGTTTTTTAGGAAGGATAGGTACAATCTTTAAATGTCTTGCAGAAACCAAAGTCCTTGAGTGGAAAAGCAGGCCTGGAAAGGTCAGGTCACTGCAACAGTAGCTTCTACCTGCCCAGGACAGGAGAGAATGTGGCCTATGATACATTGTATGTCTCTAGAGAGATAACATGGTCAGCTAGTCCCTGAGAAACAGAGGGGCAGGGGTTTCACACATTAAATGTGACATTAATGTCTTATTTCTGAGAACAACAGATAAACCGTGTCATAGATCCCATGACCACCTGTTTACCACGAGGGGCCCTCAAAATGACATCAGTGAGGATGGACTATAAGAACAGTTTTTTCTGAGGTTGACTACAAAATATGTTGACCATTGCTGTATATTTGTGCCACAATTCACCAAGTAAAGCTCTACCTTGTTACAACAAAACTTCGTACTGGCGTATTTTCCAAGTCCTAAACCATATCGCGGAGAATACAAGATTTTTTCTTTAACAGCGTTTGTGTGTGTGTATGTGTGTGTGTGTGTGTGTGTTTGTGTGTGTGTGTGTGTGTGTGTGTGTGTGTGTGTGTGTGTGTGTGTGTGTGTGTGTGTGTGTGTATTTCTGTGTAAAATAAAGCTCCATCCAGCTGAAGAGACCACATGTTCCTGCTGATCAGAGGTGAGTAGTAATGAGGACCTTCCACAGAAAATACAATCATCCATACAGTCGTTTGAAGTACACCTGAAGTATAGAAGTGTGCCGAAGGTTTTTGACTTGTCTGTTATGCTACATATTCATATGAGATGGGCAGTTTTATTTTATTTGTAATTTGTATTGGGGCTTCAGCCTTAACAAGTAAACATTATACAGTATGTGAACAGAATGTATGACACGAAAAGTTGTGTGTGTGTGTGTGTGTGTGTCTCTTTGACTTGACAGTAAGATAATGACTCTAGGATTTATGCTGCGTGTGTGTGTAGCAAACATGAGCAGTGAGAGGAATGTTCTTCTGATGGAAGTTCTCCTCTTCTTCTCTAGGATGGAGGGATCTAGCTCTAACAGGACGTCACACTCCCCTACTCCCACCTGTGTGTCCATGAAGAGTGACCACTCCATGCCTCAACCAATCAACTTTACAGGAGGAGACTCTTCGACTGGACAGTAAGATTATGACTCTAGGATTTATGCTGTGTGTGTGTGTGTGTGTGTGTGTGTGTGTGTGTGTGGGTGAATTATTTAAATCATGTCTAAACACCTTTGATTATGGAAGCGTGTGTTTCTGGGTGTCCATGATCATTGTTGAATAATCAACTTTGGAAGGGGAGACCATTAGACTGGACAGGAAGATCATGGCTCTAGTCTTTATTCTACATAATTGTATGTGTCTCAGTAGTGAAGCTATGTATGAAGACACAGACTAACTCTCCTTCAAAAACTGATAACTGAAAACTGTGTCTGTGTGTGTGATTAGAAGACAGGAGCAGTAAAGGAATGTTCTCATGATAAAGGTGTGTGTGTGTGTGTGTGTGTGTGTGTGTGTGTGTGTGTGTGTGTGTGTGTGTGTGTGTGTGTGTAGCAGAAATAAGCAGTTAGAATAATGTCGTCCTGATGAATTTAAGCATGCTGTGTGTGTGTATGCCATTTGTCTCAATCGGATATTTGGCATGCTCTTCCTGCTGTGTCTCTTCATTTGGGTGGACGTTTCTACATGGCAGCTGAAGCTGATTGGATGAGAGTGTTTTTAGTTTTCATTTGGCTGCCTATCAGAAAGTAGAACCCAACCCAAAGTAGAGCAGGACTTTGTAGTAACTGGACCAATCAGAGATGAGATAACATTTGTATTTATGTAATGGCCATTTGCCTCAATCAGATATTTGGTATGGTTGTGTTCTACATCAGTTACTGCAAGCAGAATAAAACCGAATCCAACTGAATCTCTTAAAATGCTAACCCATCTGTAGTTTAAGATCACTTTTAGCTCAGCTGAACACCGATAGATATGACAATTTTGACCAGTTTAACCAGGCTTTGCTAAAGGTAGGTCTCCAGTGGTGTTCAATCAAACCTTACAATGTTCCTTACATTGTCTACATCCCAACAGTTGAAAAATAATTTGGGTCATTTTAACAGTTTAGTATTTGTAACATTCAAGAAACAAAATAGAAAAAGTGACACATGTGAATGCATTGAGGAAGAAAAAAAATCATGAAAGCACTTTATCAGTATACCTGGAGAAACTAAAAAATATCAATAATCAGTATGTGCGTTGTAAGATAATTTCAGTTCAGTATAGGTTTTTTAGGAAGAATAGGTACAATCTTTAAATGTCTTGCAGAAACCAAAGTCCTTGAGTGGAAAAGCAGGCCTGGAAAGGTCAGGTCACTGCAAAAGAAGCTTCTAGCTGACCAGGACAGGAGAGAATGTGGCCTATGATACATTGTAGGTGTTTAGGGAGATAACATGGTCAGTTAGTCCCTGAGAGACAGAGGGGCAGAGGTTTCACACAATATATGCGACATTAATGTCTTATTCCTGAGAACAACCGATAAACCGTGTCATAGATCCCATGACCACCTGTTTACCACGAGGGGCCCTCAAAATGACATCAGTGAGGATGGACAATAAGAACTGTTTTTTCTGAGGACTCCGGCCTGGTTGACTCCAAAATATGTTGACCATTGCTGTATATTTGTGCCACAATTTACCAAGTAAAGCTCTACCTTGTTACAACAAAACTTCATACTGGCGTTTTTTCCAAGTCCTAAACCATCACGCAGAGAATACAAGATTTTTTCTATGACAGCGTTTGTGTGTGTGTGTGTGTGTGTGTGTGTGTGTGTGTGTGTGTGTGTGTGTGTGTGTGTGTGTGTGTGTGTGTGTTTATTTTGTGTAAAATAAAGCTCCATCCAGCATAAGAGATCTCATGTTCCTGCTGGTCAGTGGTGAGTAGAAATGAGGACCTTCCACAGAAAATATAACCATCCATACAGTCATTTGAAGATCACCTGAAGTATAAAAGTGTGCCAAAGGTTTTTGACTCGTCTGTTATGCTAGATATTTATATGAGATGGGCAGTTTGATTTGATTTGATTCTATTTGTAATTTGTATTGGGGCTTCAGCCTTGACAAGTAAACATAATATGTATGGGCCATTCTACCGAATTCGTGTAATATGCAGTCCCTCAACAATAAAAACTATTTACAAAACAATTAGGTATTAAGGCATAGATATTTAATTAGAAAATGTTATGGTCTATATAAACCCAATGCATTACATGAGATAGTGATAAGCTAAATATATACAAAATCATCATTTATAGGGTACTTTCTATTGGGAAGTAGCTGTCCCCAACCCTGACATCTAAATTTCAATGCCTTTAAATAACACTTTTCAATTTTTTTAGATTTTTTTCAATGATTTAATTTCAAGGATCTTTATGATTGGGTTGAAACAGAACTTGGAATATTTAGATTTATTGTGGGTTTAATTTTTAAATCAATTTTCTATACTCAAAAAATCATGTCCCTAGTTTTCATGTCACTACCGAAACACAAGAGTTTTAGTCCATTGGCTGAGCCTGTGTTTTAGCCACGACTCTGCATTTTTGACCATGCAGTGACACTGCATCTCTGACCCTCATGGTTGAATGGTAAGTAGCTAAATCCCATAGTTTTTATATAAATGTGTTCCAAAGTCTGAAAATCGACGTGTAACCTTAAGAATTGTCACTACCGAAACGCATGTTTTCTTCAATTAAGTAAACCTTTTGGGGTTTCATGGAAAATCTTATGTTTGTATGTGTGTTCACCTCTTCAAAGATGTGTTTGCATGCCGTGTGCTTGTTAGAATTCTTTATTTATGCTTAAAGTTAGCTAGAATTGTCACTACCGAAACAGTCACTACCGAAACATATGGTAGTGACCTGATGATTTCAGTAGTGACAAAATGAAATGGTAAGTAGTTCAATCCCATAATTTTTAAATAAATGTGTTGTGTGGACTAAAGGGCGGCCCAGAGCACCTTTTGGAAGATTTTGGGAGAGAAATGAACATCCATCCAACAGTGCAGTCACTACCGAAACACTGGATGTCACTACCGAAACAGTGCAGCACTACCGAAACACAGGATGTTTTGTAAAAAATTAAGTATATTGAGTAATCAACTAAAATGTTATGATACTGATTGGATTAATGTATGTTCAATTTCATCAATTAACAACTCTGGAATCAATATGATCAGTATTTTGCATTTTACAAAGAAATATTGCACTTAGATTTTGATGAATTGTATAAATTGAACTTGAAAATTTGGTAAAAAATTAATTTTTATGGATTTCATTGTGAAAACCTTTAAGAAATATTTGTAAAAATACTCTTCAGAGAAGGGAAGGAAACACAATCTGAACAGGTCAATAATAATACTTTTTTACTATAGTAAATGTGATGTTTCGGTAGTGACAATTTTTGGAAGAGGAAAAACATTCCAACACATTCTGAAAATACAATATAAAAATTGACTGTTCTTTTACTAGATAAGTGTACTTTAGATATGGTACAATATACATACGGAGAAAGTTTTGGGAATAAAACATAAAAAAAATCTAAATATTTCCGACCTGACTTTGCACCAATTCGGTAGAATGGCCCGTATACAGAATGTATGACATGAAATGGTGTCTGTCTCTCTGTGTGTGTGTGTGTGTGTGTGTGTGTGTGTGTGTTTGTGTGTGCGTGCGTGCGTGCGTGCGTGTGTGCGTGCGTGCGAGCAATGTTTTCCTGATGGAAGTTCTCCTTTTCTTCTCTAGGATGGGGGGATCTAGCTCTAACAGGAGGTCACACTCCCCAACCCCCTAGGATTTATGCTGTGTGTGTGTGTGTGTGTGTGTGTGTGTGTGTGTGTGTGTGTGTGTGAGTGTGTGTGTGTGTGTGTGTGTGTGTGTGGGTGAATTATTTAAATCATGTCTAAACACCTTTGATTATGGAAGTGTGTGTTTCTGGGTGTCCATGATTCCATATGTTGAATAATCAACTTCAGAAAGGGAGACCTTTAGACTGGACAGTAAGATCATGACTCTAGTCTTTATTCTACATAATCTAATGTGTGTCAGTAGTGAAGCTATGTGTGAAGACACAGACTAACTCTCCTTCAAAAACTGATAACTGAAAACTGTGTCTGTGTGTGTGATTAGAAGACAGGAGCAGTGAAAGGAAGTGTCTTTGTGTGTGTGTGTGTGTGTGTGTGTGTGTGTGTGTGTGTGTGTGTGTGTGTGTGTGTGTGTGTGTGTGTGTGTGTGTGTTTGTGTGTGTGTAGCAGACATATGCAGTGACAATAATCAGAATATATCAGAATACCTGGAGAAAATCCAATTTTTCAATAATCAGAATATGCTTGTGTTTGTGTTGGTGTCTGTGTGTGTTTGTTGGTGTCTGTGTGTGTGTGTGTGTGTGTGTGTGTGTGTGTGTGTGTGTGTGTGTGTGTGTGTGTTTGTGTTGTTGTGTGTGCGTGTGTGTGTCTGTTTGTCTGTTGGGGTATGTGTGTGTGCTTCTGTGAAACATAGCCGCACCCTGCAGAAGAGATCACACAATCCCGTACCGAGCTGTGTGTCCATGAAGAGTGACCAGTCCATGGATCATCCACTTCCCGTAGTAGAAGGAGGTGTTCCTGCTGGTCAGATGTGAGTAGTAATGAGGACTTTCCACAGGAAATACAACCATCCATAGAGTCACATAGAGAACATGTTATGGCAAAGTATTGCAGACAAAATGGGATTTGGGTCATTTTCACCTTTTGTGTTATTTGTTTTGTTTTACATATACTTCAGATGTGCTTATAAGACTTATAAGAAAAAAATATGCTATGGGTAAATAACATTTTTTCCAACTTATTAAATTAAAATGATTACGTCTTGAAATATGAAATATAGTAAACAATGATTTAGAGGATCCCCAATCTTAAAAACACACACTCTCAAAGAGAGGAGAACCAGCAGCAGGGAAAGATAAGAAGAAGAAAGACAAAGAGAGACTTAAACACTCTAAAATGCTTGGTTTTATATCTGAAGACACCAGCCAATCCCCTACAATAATGCTATAATAATATACAAAATACATTCTCCCAGGCAGAGGTGACAGTGGGAATTGTCAAATTATAAATGTCTGTGCAGAGCAGGAACAAGTCAGTAAAGTGACATAATAATAATCTGGAACGACAAGCACAAATCCAGCAGCCCTCCTGTGTCAGCAGGTGAAATGTAGTGAGAGTGAGAGAGAACGACTGCAGAGGAAATATGAAGCAAGTCAATTCATCAGCAATCACATGAGAGAAGAGCATTAGGGGGACACAGTGCTGAGGGTAGTTTATATAAAACTCTTCAGACAGAGTGGCAGTTATATAGACTACATTAGGGGGGAAACTCTTCAGACAGAGTGGCAGTTAAATAGACTACATTCCTTCTGGGCTGACAGTACTGTACTGACACTAAAGTTAAACTAATATAACAGTAAACAAGGTATTTAATATTTGTCCTTGTTTTCACAGTTACCAACCTGGTCCAGTATATGTGGAAATTCAGCAGATCCACAAATCCCATCTTCAGAAGAAGTTTCAGTGTCTGACTGAGGGAATCACAAAGGAGGGAAACCCCACACCCCTCAGTAAGATCTACACAGAGCTCTACATCACAGAGGGGGGAAGAGGAGAGGTCAATGATGAACATGAGGTCAGACAGATAGAGAGAGCATCCTGGAGAAGATCAGCACGAGGCAGACCAATTAACTGCAATGATATCTTTACACCTTTATCTGGACAAGACAAACCCATCAGAAGGGTGCTGACAAAGGGAGTGGCTGGCATTGGAAAAACAGTCTCTGTGCAGAAGTTCATTCTTGACTGGGCTGAAGACAAAGCCAATCAGGATGTCCACTTCATATTTCCTCTTCCTTTCCGAGAGCTGAACCTGATGAAGGAGAAAAAACTCAGTCTGGTGGATCTTATTCAGCACTTTTTCTCAGGTATAGAAAATCACGCAATCTTCACCAATTCAAGAGTCATGTTCATCTTCGATGGTCTGGATGAGTGTCGACTTCCTCTAGATTTCCACTCCAACCCAAGGTGTTCTGATATGACAGAGCCAGTCTCAGTGGACGTGCTGCTGACAAACCTCATCAAGGGGAATCTGCTTCCCTCTGCTCTCCTCTGGATCACCACCCGACCAGCAGCAGCCAATCAGATCCCACCTGAGTGTGTGGACCAGGTGACAGAAATAAGGGGATTCAGCGACCCACAGAAAGACGAGTACTTCAGGAACAAAATCAGTGATGAGAACCTGGCCAGCAGAACCATCACACACCTGAAGTCATCCAGGAGCCTCTACATCATGTGCCACATTCCAGTCTTCTCCTGGATTACAGCCACTGTTGTGGAGAGCACATCAGATGAATCAGGGAGTGTAGAAATGCCATGGACTTTGACTCAAATGTACACACACTTCCTGATCATTCAGACAAGCATAAAACATGAAAAGTACACAGAGAGAAAAGAGAGAGACAAAGAGATGATTTTCAAACTTGGGAAACTGGCTTTCCAACAGCTGGAGAAGGGCCATCTGATCTTCTATGAGGCAGACGTGAGTGAGTGTGGAATTGATGTCACAGAAGCATCAGTGTACTCAGGAGTGTGTACTCAGATCTTCAGAGGGGAGGC
>NC_137928.1:1735153-1770153 GCF_963457725.1 Sprattus sprattus
GTTACGGACGGGAGAGCGACGGTGGCGTTTTCCAGCGTAGCAATTTTGGGTCGCAACTTCTGAACAATAAGCTGAACCTGCCCCCATCAGCACACCTTCCCGGGACCAGGACCGATGCCCCGCACGTCATTGTAGCCGATGCTGCCTTTCCCCTGCATAGGAACATTATGCGTCCATTTCCAGGTATGTCACAAACCATAACAATGAACTGCAATAATAACTAGTAACAATAATAATAAACGTTGCATAGGTACGTGACAGCATGTAGACTCTTGTAGACAGTGGTGTAGCCATGTTCTAAAACACTCTGCATGTTTTGTTTTTCGCTGTGAACAGGGATACATCTGAGCAGGGAGAAGCAGATATTCAATTACCGCCTCTCTAGAGCCAGGAGGGTAATTGAGAATGCATTTGGCATCATGGCGGCACGGTGGAGAATTCTTGGGAGGTCGATTGAGTTTGGACCAAACAAGGCAGTGGATGTGGTCAAGGCCTGTGTAGTTCTGCACAACTACCTGGCCTACACAGATGAGACGTCTACACCTGACAGCCGCTACATTCCGCCACGGTACTCTGACACAGACACAGGGGGAACGGTACAGGCGGGTGAGTGGCGCGCAGTGGTGGCTGGCGATGCCAATCTATCACAGACACCACAGATGACAAGAGCCCATGCCAGCAGAGTTGCTCAGGGTGTGAGGAATGACCTGATGGAGTTCTTTGTCACACCTGAGGGTGAGGTTCCATGGCAAAATGATGCAGTGTCTCGTGGCACACTTGACCCCAGACCATGACAGTACATTACCTGATATGCAGAATTGTAAATAAAAAATCCCTACCTTCTCAAACCCTACTTGTTGTTTTATTACTGTACATAAAAAGCAAGATGCAAAACACAAACAATTAAAACAATACTGTAGGCTACAGAATAGCCTTGTTGTTTATAAAGCAGGCTTTTAGAATTGTACATAAAAACACCCAATACTCTCTCTCTTTTTTGGTTTTATTTTACTCTGCACATAAACAAGGTGCAAAGCACAAACAATGCAAACATTACTGTATATGAACAACCTTGTTGTTTATAAAACAGGCTGTGGAACTGTACATACCTGATGACAATACTGGTTGTAATTAGAATTAAAAGATGCAATGCAAATTTTCTGGCCAGAGGCAACAACCCTGTATGTTGCCCTTCTATGCTGAGAGTCATCAGACATCTCATCCTGTCTTTTGTGTGTCTCTGAGATAGAGCTATTAGAATCAAATGACTGGGCTTTGTCTCCAGTCACGCGAGATGATCCATATAGCCCTGGCCATAGCATAGTCTTTCATACCTGATGACAATGATGGTTCACCTGTTAACGACCTGATGATACCTGTTACATTGACATGAATATCACATGTGGACTTGGTTCCTGGCCCTTTGTCTATGCTGAGAGTCATCAGACATCTCCTCCTGTCTTTTGTGTGTCTCTATTTAGAAGCAAATTGCTGGTCTTTGTCTCCAGACATGCAAGACTGTTGGACCTGAACATACCTGATGACCTGTTAAATGCTGGCTTAAAGCCATTGTAATTACAATTAAATTATGCAATTATTTCTGGCCACAGAGGCAACAGCAGCCCCGTTGCACCTGACCCTGACCTGATATTGACCTGATGATACCTGAGCACATTCTTTAATTTGGGTTTCATTTCATATTCTTTTATACCTGATGCTGACAACTGTTTCCTAAGCTATTTGGTGTTTTGTGTGGTCTACATTGTAGGTAGCAACTATTCCAACTACTAGGTTCTGTATCTGTTCTGTTTCTGTATTCTGCATCTGAGCATGAATTAATGCCAGCTTATAGCCTTGTAATAAAAAAGATCAACAGTTTAGGGTTAAGCTTGGTGTTTTTTATTATTAATAGTAACATAATATAAACAACAAGCACAATAAGTATTAAGACAAACAAGAAACAACAAGCAAAGTAAGTACAAGAAAAAGAGCATGCAACACAACATATATGTATATATATGTAAAAGAAACCAAGTCAAAGAAACAGGCAAAGAACTATGTACAAACAGGTCAATAATTAAATAAGTAAATAAGTGAAATTTAAAATTCAAACAAATAAGTAAATAAAAATAAGTAATAGTGCAAAGGTGCTACAATGGAGACACAAAAATAGGTGCCAAAAAGTAAAAATGACACAAGATGCAAACTACAACGAGTAGTACTGGGGGCTTCTGGAGGCTTCCGTCTTCAGTTCCGTGATAAGTTGCTGGACTCTTGACATCACTTGGCCTGTCATATCGTCCGGCATTGTCCTCATTTGAGCATCAATACTCATGCAAAACGTAGAAATCACGTCTCGTCTGGCGAGCATGGTATTCGTCAGCTCCAGCCTGCGCTCTTCGATCCTGGCCAGGACACGATCCACCGCATCACATTCCTCGGCCTCCGTCCTCCTTTTCCTCTTCTGCCACCGTGGGGATGGCCCGGCCCGGGGACAGGATTGAGGCGTGACTGGAGCCTGGAGTCTGGGAGATGGACAGCTGCCTGAAGTGGATGGCTGCGGTGATAAGGAGTCATCCTCCGCTGAGGCTGATGAAGACTGTGGGGAGACCTCAGGTGCAGGTGCCAGGGTGGATGCCTGGGGTGGTGGATGGACTTCTGCAGTAACCTCTGTCTCCTGTTCATGATAATAAAATAACAGTGTTAATTACCATCAGCTTCTTTGATGTTACAAGGCCATTACATCATCATAAACAACAGTACAACTATAAAATAAGAAATCGTTTGTCTTTATCCCGTGTATTTTCCATTAATGATCAGAGGCTGTTGTTGTGAAATGAATTACTAACGACAATGACCCAGCTGGCGGTTATTGCCGAATATTTTCTATTATTATACCACACAAACAGTTCTGCTTTTATACGTCAACAATTCAGGTTATTTTACAATTTAATCATTTACGCTGCATGATCTGCTAGCTCAAACACAAAGAGGCTGTTCGAAAACCAAGAAATGTTTACCTTATTGCCGTAATTAGACGACGTCTCCCTATGCTTTATATGCGGCGAGAGCCACGATAGAGCAATGAAGAAGGGAGGTGTCTCTTTTCCTCCGGCATCGCCGCTGGTGCCGTGCATAGTTCTCTTCATTTTAACGAACTTGTCCCTTATCTTCCTCCAATTATTTTTGCACTCCTGGACCTCCATCCCCAGGTGCCCAGCGATCTCTCGCCAAGAGTTTGCAGTCATCTGCGCGTCTTTGTGCGTCTTCAGCGTAGGGTTGTACAAGTGGTCATATAGCCTCACCTCTTCGGACAGTCTTTCTTCTGCGATGCTGACCATATTCTTCTTCTTCCAAGATCTGTTTGGGTTTTTAAAAACGGCGGTGCTGTCATATAGGGACAGGAAACAGGAAACGTGATTCCGAAAAGTATGCATTTGTCGCGTCCAATCACAGCCAGGGGTGTCGGACAGGTCGGATCGGACAGTGAGAAAATTCGAGCGGTGCTTCAGAGGCCATCCGACACGATCGGAAGGCTGTCCCAGGTGCTCAAAGGTGTGGTCCCAACTCAAGGAGGGCGTTTTAGGGCGTGCCTCGTCGGATCGGAGAGCACGATCGGACAAGCATGTGAGCACCTTTATCCTGCAGATGGCGTTAGTGAGCAGCAGTGTGTAGAGCCAAGGCCCTGAGCTGGATGGGGTCTGTGGCTCATGAAGACAGAGTGGGATCCAGCACACACACACATCAGCATCTCTCCTGCAGAATGTCAGGGGAGGAACATGAACATGTTCTCAGCTTCCAGCAGCACACAGCAAACAGCCTCTTCCTGAGGGGAGCACAGCAGTGAGATGAATGGGGATGGAGGCATGTCCTGATCAGACAGAGATGATTGACAGCATGTAGCAGTAACTCAGCAGACAGAGCAGGACCAGTCTCTCTCAATCATGTACACACATGGACATATGGACTGGGGGAAAACTGTAGGATTATCCAAATCTGTTGTATAAATAGGCTACCTGGGATTTGTTATTGTTTTGTGATATATGTAGCCATGTGGAGACAGACTATTACTGAGATTCTTTGAATACCTGTCAAAACCTGTGTGCTGTCAGTGTGTAGTTATGTACACTGTCTCTGTAAAAGTCTTTGTTTATCAATGATGTCATCAACACCATATCTTTAGTTCAGGAAGTGTATTAGCTGATGGACAAGAAACAAGAAAAAGGCTCATGTACTTCTGTTATTGATAGTATTACTGTTATTGATTTATATTTTTACTCTTCTGTTAGATTTCATGGCTTTGGATGCAATGCCGATATGTTCGTTTGTGAGCAATAGTCTTAAAACTGATTTGTTGGCCTTATGAGTTGGTTTAATGCTAGATTTAACTTTTAATGTCCAAGTTGATATAACATGTGGTGGTATTAGCATACACTGACCTTTATTGCATTAAGTTTGGTGTGATAATCCATTGTCATCAGTTTAGCTAAAATACACATCTTAGTTGATCAATGATAAGGTGCATAGTGGAATTGCAGAGCGTTGACACACCTAATACTCAAATATCATTTCATATACATTTGTATTGATGTACTGAAGTTCATATGTTGGATTTCTTGTAGCTTTACCCTACTTTCAAATAAATAAATACGCTTTTAAATGAATAAGTAAATGTTCTAGGCTCCATTTGTAGATACCCTCTGATGACATCACTGAACCCTTCCTCTACCTCTCTGTATCTTTCCTCTAATGCTATCTCCTCTAACTAGTACTTAACTTACACTTACAGTAGTTACATTCCTGCACTTCTTTTCATTTATTATGTAAAATTGTATTGATTGTTACACTAGGTCTCTATTGCGTGTAGCTTGATCGTTTTCTCGATTTGGGTAAAAGCGTCTGCTAAATGACTTAATGTAAATGTCTGACTGTATATATATGCTGTAAAAGATCAGGCTCTTAATCTTACTATCAAGAGTAGGTAAACTGATCATCACACTCTTATTATCAAGAGTAGGTAAACTGATCATCACACTCTTTCAAACAAGAGTAGGTAAACTGATCATCATAATCTCACTATCAAGAGTAGGTAAACTGATCATCATAATCTCACTATCAAGAGTAGGTAAATTGATCATCATAATCTCACTATCAAGAGTAGGTAAACTGATCATAATTTACATTTACATTTTACATTTAGTCATTTAGCAGACGCTTTTGTCCAAAGCGACGTACAAGGGAGAGAACAATCAAGCTAAGAGCATTAAGAACCTGGTGTAACAATAAATACTGCTTATTAAAATAGAAAACGACATAGAAGAATAAAAAGAAGTGCAGGCTTGTTACTGCTTAAGTGCAGGTTAAGCCAAGGTGCCAGTTAGGAAGGGAGGTGCTCTCTGAAGAGTTGGGTCTTCAAGAGCTTCTTAAAGGTAGAGAGGGACGCCCCTGCTCTGGTAGTGCTAGGCAGGTCGTTCAACCAACGTGGAACTATAACTGAGAATAGTCTGGATTGCCTTGCTTGCACCAGGGGCATTGCCAGACGACGCTCACTGGATGAGCGCAGCGTCCTGGGTGTAACATTTGCCCTTACAAGAGCATTTAGGTAGGTGGGAGCAGACCCAGTAAGCACTTTGTAGGCAAGCATAAGTGACTTGAATTTGATGCGAGCAGCTACCGGCAGCCAGTGGAGCTCAGTGAGTAGCGGGGTGACATGTGCCCTCTTTGGTTGGTTGAACACCAGACGCGCAGCCGCGTTCTGGATCATCTGTAGTGGTTTCACCACGCATGCCGGCAGGCCCGTTAGGAAGGCGTTGCAGTAGTCGAGGCGGGAACTTACCAAGGTTTTCACCAGCAGCTGGGTGGCATACTGGGTTAGGTACGGCCTGATTTTGCGGATGTGATTTTGGAGACCTCACTCTCAGTGAGAGGGGTGATAGAGGGAAACGATGAGTTATTGATGGTAGCGTCCTTAGGGGGGGAAGACAGTTGGTTAAATTGTTTCCCAATGGCTGCTACTTTCTCTGTGAAGAAGGAAGCAAAGTTATCGGCTGTGAGGTTAGTAGCTGGGGGAGGAGGAGGAGGGTAGAGCAGAGTTTTGAAGGTGGAGAATAGTTTCCGAGCATCAGTTGCACTGTTGATCTTGTCATTGAAAAAGGTTTTCTTAGCAGCAGTGATGCTGGATGAGAAGGAGGCCAGCAGTGTCTGGTAGCTTGCAAGATCGTCCTGTGCTGCAGATTTGTGCCACTTTCTCTCAGCTGCTCTGAGATTGGAGCGCTGCGTTCGGAGGGTATCACTCAGCCATGAATGAGACTGGGTAGCTCGCGCAGGTCTGGTAGAAAGTGGACACAAACTGTCCAAGCATGAGCTTAGAGTGGAGCAGAGAGATTCTGTGGCATCATTGACACCTAGTGAGGAGAAGGTGGATAAAGGTGGAGTAGTAGAGGAAACCAGGGAGGAAAAGTGAGTGGGGGAGGGGTTGCGGAAGTTGCGCCGGAACGAGACCATAGGAGGAGGGACAGAGGGTTGCTCAATGAGCCGAACATCAAAGCGAATGAAGAAGTGGTTGAGAGATGGAGAGGGGTTACGGTTAGGTTTTCCGTGGTGCAGTTCCGAGCAAGGATGAGGTCAAGCTCTTTCCCTGCTTTGTGAGTTGGGGGAGTGGGTACCTGTTGTAAGTCGAAGGAGTGGACCAGGGTCCGGAAGTCAGCCGAGTTGAGATTGTCTAGGTGGATGTTCATGTCGCCAAGGATGAGTATTGGACACTCATGGTCAGGGATGGATGACAGCAGGGTGTCCAGCTCATGGACGAAATCGCCCAGTTGTCCTGGTGGCCGGTAGATAACAATCACATACTGATAGGTGAAAAATCACCCTAGTTAGTTCAGGACTCCGGAGCTGCATGAAAGTACATTTATTAGACAGACAAACAACAACAATTGCAATTGGGCTCCCCTCCCAGCCGAGGCTGACAGTGAAGCCATGATAAACTCTTCGCACCAAGTTTATATAGTCAGAAGTTTAGCTTTGAGCAGGGATGATCACGTGGTGGATTTCTCACGTCCGAGGCTCCCTGTCTTGCAAGGAAGGCAGTTTTGCACAAGGTCGGAAGAAGCACAGTTCCTTTCTTATCTCCTCTGGTCTAAACATGCTCTTGTTCATATGCAGACTTAGTGGCACCTAATATTCTAGTTACACACACAGAGAGAAGAACCATGCTCCTGCTGTCATAAGCACATGATTCATACAAGGAATACATTAATACAAGGCACTTGATTATTATATTCTTAAGTCATTAACAGTGTTTGGAAATAATCTCTATCAATCCCTCCTTTTATCCGTTTCAATGGATAATCAAAAATTACAAACACAATCAAAATCACAAATCATCTTTCTTAAGCGTTAATTATCAATTTCAATGGATAACTTCAAAATCATCATTCTGAGCTTCATCACATGGATTTTCGGAACAGAGGTCATTAATGAGCATTATTTCATCTACCTTAGTAAATAATTATTAAGCAAACTTTACATCAGAGGCACAGGCGCTACGTATTTGTAAGGCAAGGTATTCGTCGTCAGCAGTTTTAATCATTCCAGTCACCATCTTCTGTATACAGGGTTCAACACAGCATGCACAGGTAGCCAACACACAAAGAATACCCAAAATCCATCCCACACAAGACATCAACATTCCTTCCCATGAGGTAAACATTGTCGACAGGGCACTAAACCAATCATGCGTGCCAGAACTCGCTTGCATTTTATTTGTAGGATCAGATCTAAGTCTTTCCCATCTCTGGTGTTGTCAGGGACATGTGTGCAACATTGGTCAGTACCAAGCATGACACAAATGCCTCCATTCTCGGCAGTGAGGATCTCAAGCACAGCCGTGTTTTGCCGTGTTACCCTGGAGGTGGCGTGTAGTTCAGCGTAGTAAAGGAAATTAATCCAATCTGTGTGTGCTCCGATGACGCACCAGGGGCAGAGGGTAGATGCCAGGCCACTCGCTGCTGGGTTCAAGGCCTTGTAGTCGTCTGGAATGCCTCAGGGAATGCCCAGGCTGTCGAAACCAGATCCCGCTGTCTCTCCTCCCTCGTACGGAATGCATTGGAACGTTCCTCAGGTACTGGTGTATCTTGGACCTGGGGGTAATCTTAAAAGGTTGTACTAACATTGTTCTAGACCAACCCACAGGCAGTGTAGCTCTTAATTCACAATTCCCACATAACCACCACATATCAGCTATGGCTATATCCTGTACTTCAAGAAGTCTGCCATTCAAACACATCCCCGCAGTTTTACATTCAGATGAAGTATTTAACTGTATTTCTCTTCCATTATCAAGCACATATGTAATGGTTTTACATTGTGTCCAGTGTCCTAGGTGTGCATCGTTCTTTTCCCCAGGTTTTAAATAGCATTCAAACAGAGCATCTTTGCTAATGATGTGTGGAGGTGGTGAAGCATTGTCTGGTATGAAGGGCCAGTTAAAATGTGAACAGTGATGCTGTATATCTATCATTTATAAGCATGTTATTAATAATAATAATAAATAATAATTAATTTTATTTGTTATGCACTCTTCATTCTAGGCAGAATCTCAGAGTGCAAAAGGACAAAAGGACAGTTTAAGAAAATATATACATTTTTTAAAAAGTAGGAAATGCCTTTATGAATAAAAAGGTTTTTAGGCCAGTCTTAAAACAGTCTAGTGTCTGTGTTGCCCTTAAGTGGTCCGGGAGGCTGTTCCACAGTCGAGGGGCTGCAGCGGCGAAGGCCCGGTCGCCCATGGTGCGTAGCCTGGTGTTTGGGATCTGCAGGGACAGACTGTTATTGGATCTGAGGGGGCGGGTTGATGTTTGGGGGGTGATGAGTTCTTGCAGGTAAGGGGGGGCATGACCATTTATGCATTGGTGGGTGAGTAGGAGGACTTTGTAGTCAATGCGGGATGAGACAGGGAGCCAGTGCAGTGAGTGTAAAATGGGGGTTATGTGGTTGTATTTCCTGACTCTCATCAGGATCCTGGCAGCGCTGTTCTGGATGTATTGCAGCTTTTGGATGTTATTAGACCAACAATGTAAAATCTCACAGTTGTTACTAGGAGTCCCCCACATACTTTGGCCCACTTTGCGTTACCTCCCATGACTTTGCAGAGGAATAGACCTTTTACTCCACAATTTCCACTCGGTTCTAATCCCACAGGACAGTACTATATCTACTGCCAGCGTTTGAGACGAGAATAATCTATACATCAACCCCCCTTTGTAGACTGGTCTTTCTGTCACTGCGGGCAATACCTGGAAACAGCAAAGAAAGATGGTCCTTACTCCTCTGCATCCGCCATCTGCAGGCTTACCCGTTTACAGTGAGTCAGTATCCACGAGGCTCTCTCAGCTATTTTGACTGACTGTGGTAAATGTTGACAGTAGCAATTGGTATGCTCTGTCCCACTTGGGCAAGTGGAAGTGTTTTCTTTAGAGGCTGTTGATTAGGACCCAGTCTCCTGGCCCAACCTTGGATTCAGCCTCACAGTGTTCCTGTGTAGGGGAGAGAAGTCTGAGAGCATTTAGTTTCAAACATCATCTTTGCCATGTATTTTCAATATCTTTGTCTGTTTTAGCAAATGGTTTGAGAGTTTAGGCAGTATAGATTCTTCCATACATCATTTCACAGTGGTATCAACATGCATGCTTAATTTCACTAATTTCACTTCCGGAATTGGCTTTCAATAGATTCTCAAATTGCTTTTAATAGGTCGGTTCATTCATTTCTACCAGTCCTGCTGACTGGGGGTTGTATGAGCAGTGATTGTCTATGGCTAGACAATATTTCTTTCTTCGTTGGGATTTAACTCAATAAAATCTATAACTGAATGTTAAAACATCTTTCACACAAAATAATGTAATAAGAATTAAAACAATATAAAATCAATGATGCATGATTAACCTTCTTTCTCATAAAATAAAAACAAGAACTAAAAATATATGCTTACTATCCCCTCTTATTGAGGCATGTTTTCACCATGGCTCAATATTGCAGCATATGTTTTAGTATTGTGTGTTTTAATTCTTCAAATGTGTATGTGTCTCAGATGGTTGTTGTAGTTCAAAGTGTTTTACATAAAATTAATAAAAGCAACTGCAATAGCAATACATGGAGTAAAATAATGGTCAACATCGTATCAGAACCTGATGTTCCAATAGGTTTCTTGGATTACTAAAATCATAATAAAAGAAATAAAAGTAATAAAACGTTCTGCTTGGTTAGTGGCCTTGTCTGCTTTGTGGTTTCTCAATGAAACCCTTTTTCACGTCTGTGCGCAATCAGGGCAATCAGTTCCGCTGCCTGTGCGGAATAGTGTGGAAGTAGTGGCTATGTGTTCAAGGTTTGTTTGCTTGAACCATCAACAATGGTTAAATCTCTTTTGGAAAAAGGCATATCTTGTAGGTCAGCTCTGGCTGCCATAGTTTTTTTTATCTCTCCTCTGCTGTACGTAAAAGTGTAGCTGGCTTAAATGTCACGCAGTGCTCCAAAGTGATATGAGGCTGTGAGAGCAAAAAAAAAAATCTAATTAAAAATAAGCATGTGGAACTTTCAGTGTAAGTGTCTGTTTAGTACAATAGGAGCAGAGGCCTGCACCGTCAAGGCTGCAGCCACTCCTGCTTGTAAACATTCAGACATGCTTGGGCTACCTGATCTAGCCGTGTGGAATAGTGTGGAATAGTATGCCACTGGTCTCAACTTTTAGTCCCCACTTTATGCATTAACACAAATATCATATAACCTTTTCCTTTTTTTTTATTTTTTTTATTTTTTACAGTCTACAGCTTGTACGAATGGCTTTGTCGTGTATATGCTAAGACAGTAGAACTAACCAATAGTTTCTTAATGTGATCAAATGCTTGCCTTCCCGCTTCAGGCTTTTTAATAATATCTCCAGCTGACATGGTCTGAGAATAAAGTAAACTCTGCAACATTTGTGTTTCTAACGCATGGTTAGGATTCCATTATCTACAAAATTAAGTTATTCCCAGAAAATACATAATGTATTTCTTTGTGTCTGGCAAAGGTGTTTTTTTTAAAAGATAGCTGTATTTTAGTGAACCACAGCTGCTAATTTTGTGGCCTTGTTTCTGCTAAAATCTTCTTATCTGGAGAACAGCACAAGATGTTCAACAACAATTGACTGTCTCTCGAACTGTAGCTAAGTTTGAGCTCATGGCCTGTGAGAATATAGTCTTTTGAGCCAGCACTCAGCCCCCACCCATCCTGTGTTAGTCCAATGCATCAATCTAGGTTAATGTAGTTAGTGTGACAGGCTTACATTCTCTTTGAATCTTTTTTAGTGGCTAAACAGTGTATATTCTATGCCTAATAACATTTTGGGACACCATTGTTTAATTTATTCTAAAACCCATGTATTGTTGGAACAATTCTAATGTCCAACCCACATCATATCTCTTCCTAATAAGTTTGTAGGGCATGTTTTTGAAACATTATCTGCATTTTAAATACCTGTCCCGTTTCAGACTCTTCAAAAGTAATGGGTTATGTGTATGACTGCTTTTAGATGTCTCTTTCTTTTTCTGTTCTGTGCATGTTATTCTCTGGTTACTGCTCTGCAGGCATCAAAGTCACACAAAACAAACCAAAACAAAAAATCATTGGCTCTCTTGCCAAAATAAACCAAAACAAAAATCATTGGCTTTCTCGCCACCATTAACGTAAGCTTTTCTCTGTTTGGCGCAACCAATAATGCAAAAACATTTTCAAAGCTGTGTTTACAATTTTCTTTTTGTTGTAGACATTTTAAATCCATCTCTTATTCTCTTTATCATGTATGTCTTCTGATTTTGACGCACTTTTACCCATTTCTAAGTAATTTTATACATTTCTCTTAATACCTTTAACTGATATTGAAACCTTTTAAATTACCTTAAGTTTATTCTTCACATTAGGGTTAGTTATGTTTTTATTTTCAGACTCTCATAGTTTGTTCTTGAGATCGCAATGCTGAGTCAACCCGAGCCCGACCAGAGGTCCTCCATCTCACTCGTTTTGTGAGGAGGTTGAGGCCAGGGAATTTCCCTGGGGTGATCAGTCCCCTACTGGTTCCGGGTCAAGGCATCTCAGTAATGAAAGAAATTACTATATTTAGGCCTATCTTGTTTTACCCATTGTAAAAAGTTTGTCTCAACCCCACAGAAAAATAACACACAAGTATTAGTATATTAGTGTATCTCTGACTATTTTTCTTTATCTCTTAAAGAGACTCCTTAAAATCCAAAATCTTGTTTCCACATATGTCTGTGCATCACACAGTCAGCATTTCCTTGTATTGCCATATGTTTCATGTCCCCTTCTAACTGGGATATGTCATCAATTTTAGATCCTTTGTTTCCCATTTTCTCTTATTGTTAAAATCCGGCTCCACAGGTATGTCTCTATAAGTTTCAGACTATATCCTTCTTTATAGCCCTTTTTTTCTTTTTTTAACAATGCACTCAGTCCTTCCAGGGAACCCCAATAGGAAAACAGAAGGTGAAAAGTGTGTTCCCTTCATCAAAGGCGAACAGGAATGTATACAGAAATATCCGGAGAAAATAGGCCTAGAAAGTTTTCAAGTTCAGATAAAGCGCTATCCTTTTCATGGGGCCTTCACGAGGCAACCGCATGAGGCAACAGGTCTCTTTACTTTACAGATAGCCTCAACGTTCTGAAAATGAACGGTTCCCTTCCTTCTTGTCTTTATGGATAGGTGAACAGGGCTTATAAAACCTTAGCGCGCGCTAGCCTTTTCTATGGCAACAGGTGTATTCACTTTACATATAGCCTTTAGCATTACAAAAACGAACGCTACCCTTCCTTCTTTCCGTTCCTTCTACTCTTGTGGTTGACAGGAAGGTGATGGGAAGGTGAACAGTGCTTATAACCTTAGCGCTCCAAAACATGAAAACAACACACAGGAGTCTCTTTAACTCTAGCAATTAATTCAACACACGAGGCAAACAGGAAAAAGTCCTTGACTCTGTTCCCCTGTGTCCGGGAATTTAACCCTTTTACTAGGACTTAACTCTTTTACCAGGACTGTATTACCTCAGAAAATAAGACTCAAACACAAACCAGAATAAAGTTAATACAGACTTTTTACTCTTGGCCATAGAGGAGTGTCCCAGGATTGCTCCAAGCTAGACACTAAAGCCTCTCCTACAAGTCTGGTGTTTTATTAGAGAAGATTCACATAGGTTTAAACATAAAAACACTCCCTCCTTTCTTTGTTCACTTTGAAGTTTAGAAACAGTCTTGCTCCATACCATATTTCAAATTAACCTAAACAGTCTGCTGACATGTAAGATACCCAGCCCCTCATAAACCAAGTTACTTAAACATTCTTTGACACAAGTTATCCGGGCCCCTTTCTCATACCAACCCGTACAAGACAAGCAGACTTTTTGTCGCCACTGGAACACAGACAAAGAAATACAGAAATGCCTATAACTAAATGAGAATACTAATAGTTAACTATAAATGATAAATTCCTATATAGAATTGAATAATTCCTTCACATTTCCCTCCTGTTTATCATTTAACTATAAACCAGTATATAATCATCAACCTTGTACATCTCGTGGGTACGTTTTCTGCACAGGCATCATTACACTAAAGAATCAGTTTCCTGATTAGACAGCAGGGCATCCAATTCCTGTGACAGCATTACATTCTGCACAGAATTACGTACTAGGCTAGAAATGAAAACTTTGATACAAGTAGAAATACAAATCATAAAAACACAAAAAAGCACAAAGATCGCTACAATGGGTAACAGACCTTTCAAAACAATTTGCCACCATGCACCAGAAGTAAACCAAGCAAAAGGATTCCACCACGGAACATCCGTAACCTTATCATGTGTTAGAGCATCACGTACAGCCCTCATTTGCTGTAAGGCTTCAGAAACAGAGACGCTTTGCACTTCATCCGGTATCCAGGTACAACAGGTGTCATTCAGCAACACACAAACCCCTCCACTCGATGCAGTAAGCAGGTCTAAAACTAATCTATTTTGTAATAGCATTAATCTAATTTTCGAAACTTCACTATTAAGACCTTCCAGGTTGACTAAGGTTGCATTAACAAACAATCCTAACCTATAGTTAAGAGTCTCCATCCTTAACATAAGTTTACCTACTCCTGCCCATGGAAACAGAGACAAAGAAACCTTGAGTCCTTTAGTCCATATTTTTTGGTCATCAGGCACGTCCGTCCCCCAGATGCTGTCGTGATCCTTAACAGCAAATCTCTTCTTTCGAGATATCTCTGGCTGTGAGGTAGCACTTACAATAAAGGTGTGGTCCGTGACCTGGGCGGGGGCGCAAACGCCTCCCCAGTGTGGAGGAAGATGACTGTACAAAATATCACCACACACCCACAATACATCACTCAATGTAGGTGTACCTTTGTCTGAGGGGCAGTGCTTCTCATTCCAACCCCAACATAAGGACTTGTCTCCCCATGGACAAGGTACACTCATGACATCCGATTTATAGACATTCAATTTCAGGACACTGCCTGAGAGACTGGTACGTGAATATTTTGTGGTGGTAATAATAGGAATGACGGTTCGGTTACACTGTCTCTGTCTTAGAGAACCTACGGTAGTGTTTCCATTATTAGCAAAACATATTGGAAATATGGAGTTAACTGTCACATAAGGTGACAGCAAGGGTGTAGCATTTTGTATTTCTTCTAGGGGGTGTGTATCGCTGCATGCTACCCGCACCTGGCTACCAGTTGGATAGTAGGATGGAATATCGTAGCCCCAGCTGTCTGGGGCACACTTCTCTCCAACACAGACTGTGGCTTGATATGAAAGTGGCCTAGCTTCAAGTCTAGGGTGAGAGGAGGAGGTTGGCATTAAAGAACATACATAACAGTTTGTCTTGTTACGTCTGTTTGCTTGCAAAGATGCATATCTATACCATGAATTAGTAGAATACAGATGAGTAACATTCCCCAGGGCCTCATGTTCCCCATATGAAATCCATCTCTTTTGGATTCTCTCAATTACATTTGTGGAGGACCATAAACCCAACATTACCCCTGAAGTAATCACTAATAGCAACAGCTTAAACATTGTTATAAGGGAGTGATATAATGTATATAGAAAAACAATAACACAATAAATAATAAAATAATAAACACAGTAAAACAAAAAATGGATACACCCCTACTAAGGAGAGTAGAATCTCGAATCCTGAATTCGGTGACTTTCAGACGGTCAAGAGCTAGATATCTCAACCCCCTCGAGGGAATCACTAAACCCTACTCAAAGCTAGTGGTGTATCCTAATAATGATCTCAGTTTGCAGTGTGAAAGGTGGATCCAGGTGGAGCGTTCAGCAATCTTTACAGCAGTAGGAGTGGACAGTAGCACTTGATATGGTCCCTCCCATCGATCATCAGACCAAGACTTTCGTTTGATGACTTTGATGAACACCCAGTCTCCCACCTTCACCTGTCCTTGTACCTGTGGGGACACAGAAAAAACTGGAACAGTATTGGGCTCCTTGCATTCTCTAGTCAGTAAAGTTTTTTTCATATAATCTGCTAGTGTAGAAATGTCATCTGGGTTGGCCCTTACAGTTGGAGTGAGATCTGGTATTCTGTATGGTCTACCGTACAGTATTTCAAAAGGTGATAAGAGTTGACCCTGAGCAGGGGTGATGTGCATGCTTAAAGATACTAAATCTAAACAATCAGGCCATTGTCTACCTGTTTCTGCCATAGCTTTTCTAAGTTTAGATTTTACCGTACCATTCGTTCTTTCCACAAGTCCAGCACTCTGTGGGTGATATGCACAATGTCTTTTCAAATCAATTTTTAATTGTTGTCCCACTCTGTCCAGCACATCATTTACAAAATGTGAACCATTATCTGACCTTATGATTTGTGGTACACCAAAAGTTGGTATTATTCTTTTACATAATGCTTTTGCTACTGTGAGTGCATCTGGTGTTGAACTAGGGAATACCTCTACCCATTTAGAAAACACATCAATTATAACCAAACAGTACTCCAGCCCTCTGGCTTTGCTAAGCTGGATATAATCCATGTGTATTACCTGAAAAGGATAGTCAGGCTTAGGGAAAACGCCCCTCTTAGGCCTGAGGTTCCCTTGTGAATTATGACGAATACATATCACACATTGCAAACAAAATTTTTTTGAATAGGTTATGAATCCATACGTGCTATAATACTTATGTACTAGACTAACCATCCCTCCACTTGATACATGAGTATCACCATGACTCAAAATCGCTGCCCATTTATATAAAGATCGTGGCAAGATGGGTTTTTTATCTGGACTGACATATACCTCATCTTTCAATGTTGCCCCGTGTTTTATCCAAACTTCCTGTTCACTTTTGGGTGCTTGTTGTTGCATGTTAATCAAAAAGTCATCCTCTGTGTCTTGTGTCAGATACAGACCAGCTGCCTGCTTGGCTGCTTTATCTGCCAAAGCATTTCCTTTTGAAATGTCATCAGTTCTATTTGTGTGTGCTTCGCATTTGCATATAGCTAATTTACTAGGCAATTGTATTGCTTCGAGTAACTCTTGTAACAACTTCTTGTGTTTAACTTCTTTTCCTGTAGAAGTTAAATAACCTCTCCTTTTCCAATGTGCACAGAAAATGTGTGAAGCAGCAAAAGCATACTGGCTATCTGTATATACAGTAATTTCCTGACCTGTGTATAAATGACATGCCCTTGTTAATGCAATTATTTCTGCTGCTTGTGCAGATAAGTTAGAAGGTAATTTCTTTGCTTCCACTATGTCAGTGAGACTAGTGACTGCATAAGCTACTAAGTTCCTCCCTCTCTCATCCTTGCCTGCAGAGCCGTCAACGTAAATCACACGTCCCCCCAGTAGGGGTGTGTCTTGCAGGTCCATTCTCGGTTTCAAAATCTTTTGCGTTTCTTCCTGACATATGTGTGGAGTGCCGTCTATAGGTATCGGCAATAATGTGGATGGATTCAGTGTATTACACCTCTCCAATGTTATGTGT
Organism: Sprattus sprattus; assembly: GCF_963457725.1. Lineage (NCBI taxonomy): Eukaryota > Metazoa > Chordata > Actinopteri > Clupeiformes > Clupeidae > Sprattus > Sprattus sprattus. The sequence continues at coordinate 1,752,219 of NC_137928.1, forward strand.
GGTTGTGAGAGAAGAAGAGTCATGCATGATAAGTGACGAGCAGGAGAAAGGAAAGTCATGTTAGTTTGTAGTAAAAGCATTGACACTGCATGGGGTACTTTTACGACGAGTTTATGAAACAGCACAATTTCTGCTGAAACGTTTACGGCTATTGCAGCTGCGAGCACTGCCTGCACACATACTGGAGTAGCACGAGCTACTGGATCTAGCTGCGTCGAATAAAAAGCAATCGGCCTCATTTTGCTTCCCCATACTTGAAGCAAAACAGATGTCATGAATCCATGTCTGGAATCAACCATGAGAACGAAAGGTTTCGCATAATTAGGAAGAGCCAGTACGGTCGAGCTGGCTATTTTTTCTTTTGTTAATTGAAACGCTTCTGAACCCTCTTCAGTCCACGTAACCTTATCGTGGGGCGCCATTGGTTCAGAGAAAATCATATTATGCAAAGGCCTTACTAATATCGCATAATTGGGTACCCATTGTCGACAATAATTACACAAACCTAAAAATGACATCATTTGTTTTTTAGTCATAGGTTTAGGAGCTTCCAATATAGCTTTCTTTCTTTCCGTATTTACAGTTCTTCCATTTCCAGACAGCGTATGACCAAGATACCTTACTTCCGTTGCCCAAAGTTGCAATTTATTTTTACTGACTTTGTTTCCTGTTTTTGCCAAATAATGTAACAGAGATAAAGTATCTATTTTGCACTGTTCTTGTGTTTTAGAAGAAAGCAAAATGTCGTCCACATAGGATAAGACTTGACTACCTTGTGGTGGATTAAAATCAGCTAAACAGTTCCGTATGGCATCCGCAAATATAGTGGGAGATTCGCAATAGCCTTGACTCAATCTATTAAAAGTGTAACGTCTTCCCTTGAAAGTAAACGCAAACCAAAACTGACTTGCTTCATCTACTGGTATTGACCAAAATGCATTACTTAAATCAATTACAGTAAAATATTTTGCTTCAGGGTCCAATTGGTTTAAAAGGGTATGCGGGTCCGGAACATTAGCAGCTCTTGCAATAACAGCTTTGTTAATAACTCTCAAGTCTTGCACAAGGCGCCAACCAGTAGAGGGCGCTGCCTTTTTTACTGGGAATATAGGTGTATTGCATGGCGAATCAACACACGGTCGAATGATGTTGGCTTTTAACAAATCTTGTATAAGTGGCTCTATGCCTGCCTGGGCGTCTGGTTTCAGAGGATATTGTTTGACTCGAGGATAGTATTCCGTTTTTCCTTTAATTTTTACGGGCTCAACACCGATCATTTTACCCACATCTGTGGCATGTTTGCTCCACAATTTATCACTAATTTCACTTAACGCCGCCTCTTCTTCCGAAGTTAACAATACGTCTCATTTAGTTTCATTCGGATCACTCATTCTTGTCTCTGGTGTCGTAATCACAACGTAATTCAACTTTTTCCTCCACCAACCAGTACTTGGACTATATTGAGAATAACCCATGTCTTTCCAGTCTCGCGCTCTGTTAATTTCCCACATATACTTTTTGTTATCTTGCCATTCCTCGTCGGAAGCTTTAGACAATAATATGTTTGGGGTCAATGAGCGCACCAGTTTCTCAGCCTGTGGTGATAGAGTTACGGTGCACATGCACGTATTTTCCCTCCAGCAGAGAGCCGTGATTAAAATTTTCTGTGGACCCAGATTATGTACTGATTCGTCATACTGTGGGTCTGGGCCAGGTCTCCCGTCATTTGAGTAACGTAAAGTGACCTGTATGTCATTTTTGGGTGTAAACTTTGACTCAGGAGACACGACCTTTTTTGCTTCATGTAACAAAGCACTCGCTGTATTACACGGAGATTTTTCTGGAACGTTTAGCCCCCAAAAGTAGAAAGGAGCACCCCTCCCCTCCACTACAAAGATATCCGAATTCTTGCACCGGCGAACAGACATTCCGCCTTCCTGAGTTGGATAAATGGCTAAACCTAATTTTGTCATAACGTCACGTCCGAGTAAATTAAATGGACACGAGGGTGAAATAATCACGGGCGCTTTAACCGATTCTCCTGTTATGGGATTCCTTATCCAAATAGGTTTAGTTAGAGCTTGCCTCTGCGTGTGTCCATTTGCGGACCGTACCAACACAAACTCTCCTGATTGGTGAAAATGTTTTCCGTCCATTATCGCAGTTCTACACGCCCCTGAATCACAGAGAAAGTTGACTGGCCTCCCATCCACTAACAGAGTAATTTCGGGTTTTCCACTAGTAGACAAGCATATTTCTTCCAAATCTAAAAATTCATCACATGTAATTTCATCTCCTTCATCTGCTTGTTTATTACTGTTGGTTTCTGTGGCTAGTCATAAATCTTCCTTATTGGGACAATCTCTCGCCCAATGTCCCCTTTCTCCACAAGAATAACACTTATCCTTGTCTTCTCTCTCTTCTTCTTCTTCCTCTTCTTCTCTGTCTCTATTTCGAGGTGTGTATCCATCTTTTCTCCTATCCTGACTTCTTCCTCTGCTTCCACCTCTTTGTCCTCTCTGTCTCTGTCCTCCTCTTCCTCTTCCTCTATTCTTACCTCGACCTCTTCCCCGCTGACTGGTGTCTAACACATTTGAAATGGCAGTAACGAAGATCTCTGCTGACCTCATGTCATCTTTGACTTTTTTCCTAGCCAAAGTTACTTTTTCAGCATGTCTAGACTGAGTCATAAAAGCTGGAAGGGTAGATGTAGGGAGTTCAACGAAATTTCTGTTAAGCCATTCTCTGACCTCAGCTCTGAAACCCCCCAATAATGCTTGTTTCAAATGCGCATTAAATATCTCAATCTCGGCTGGGGTGGTATCTGCTAACCCACTGTAATTTCGAAATGCGTGCTCAAATCTTTCTCTGAACTCATAGACAGTTTCGCCGTCTTTCTGTTTTGTTTCTCCTAATTTAGTGTAATTAGGCTGAGCCGCAAACGTCGCACGAATTCTTGCTTGTAACGCAGTAACCTGAGCTGCCAGCCCTGGGCTGCCAGCCGCGTGCGGAGCTGCACCATCAGGAGCGACTTGAAATCCGTTTTTCACTCGGGCCCAATCGACCTTCATCTTGGACCGATAAATCCATTCTACCTCTCTTGCATTTAAATTATACATATCCCGTAACGTCTCCATGCCTTGGAGAAAATCCGTCAATCTTTCTTTGTGTTCCGGGACACTTTTTACCGCATTATCAACTTCTTTTTGGTTCCAAGGACGGTAAACCAGCATTGTTCTAGGATTATCTTGTCCTACTGCGTTGGCAGGAATGAAAGCAGGATTGGGTAGTTCAATCAACGGAAATTGATGTGCCACTAGCCCTTGCGATATTTCTGATTGAACATATACTTCTCCCGCATCCATATGATAATCACGATATTTAATCGGAGTATGGCGTGTGCGTTTTGGATGTTCATAGGGTGGAGGTGTGCTTTGAGACGGAGGAGTTTCTGGCAACGGTGGATACATTGCAGTACTTAATGAGTTTGCGCGAGCTGGAGTTACTGGAAGTTCTGGCACTGAAAAGGGTGGCGGGGCTGGTGGTATTTGAGCGACTAGGCCTACTTGTTGCTGCGGCTGCGCCTGTAGTACAGCTGGCTGTACCAATTGCTGCGGTTGTTGCTGAAGCTGTGCAAATCTTGATTTACTGATAACTATCGCATCGTCCTCTTTCGATAGAGCAGATAAAACGAGTTGCTCTTTTCGTCGTTTGATTCCATCAAGTCTTTCTCTCGCCTCTGTTAACCAGACGCCAGCACATGCGAGTTCATCTCTGTGATGCGTTTTCAACGTTTTCTTTTCCCTGTGATGTTTATTTATGTCCTTACATAATTTTTCACAGTCCTCTACAACAAGTTTTCCACTGAAACTATGTTTTTTAATCCAACGATCTACATACTTCGTGTGACTATCAGTATGTTTCTTCTCTATGTACTTCCTGTCACCAGTACAAACTTGCGGTTTTGACGCATTTTTACCCATAATTAAAATTATAGATATGGTGAGTTTTTTGGATTGGATCACAATATCTCATGGATCAGCAAAATCTCTAGGAACAGGTGCTTCTGGGCCGGCATAGACACCGGTCTGCTGTCCCTCTTGGCGTTAACGCAGAGATTTCACTGTTTTAATTGTGCTCAATCACTTACTCCATTCACACACTCATTCATTCCCCTTAATCCCCGATTAAAGGCAGAAATTTCTGTAAGAGATCCCGGATCTCTTAATAGCTATTGTCTGTGTATTAAGTAACCCAGTTACTCACTTAATATTCTGTTGTGCGTCTCATCTGGGTCTCGTTCTCGTCAAGGTCAGTCTCGCGGGGGCAGAAGACATCCACCGGCCTCGGGAAGAATTCAACTCGCCGGGTCTTTCAGCTGTCCAAGCTATTGGGCAGCGCGATGCATCGACTTGCGGCTTCCGTAGTTCTGCCTCCGATAGAACTGGACCTGTATAGAGATCTCGGATCGATGGACCAAAATGTCCGGGAATTTAACCCTTTTACTAGGACTTAACTCTTTTACCAGGACTGTATTACCTCAGAAAATAAGACTCAAACACAAACCAGAATAAAGTTAATACAGACTTTTTACTCTTGGCCATAGAGGAGTGTCCCAGGATTGCTCCAAGCTAGACACTAAAGCCTCTCCTACAAGTCTGGTGTTTTATTAGAGAAGATTCACATAGGTTTAAACATAAAAACACTCCCTCCTTTCTTTGTTCACTTTGAAGTTTAGAAACAGTCTTGCTCCATACCATATTTCAAATTAACCTAAACAGTCTGCTGACATGTAAGATACCCAGCCCCTCATAAACCAAGTTACTTAAACATTCTTTGACACAAGTTATCCGGGCCCCTTTCTCATACCAACCCGTACAAGACAAGCAGACTTTTTGTCGCCACTGGAACACAGACAAAGAAATACAGAAATGCCTATAACTAAATGAGAATACTAATAGTTAACTATAAATGATAAATTCCTATATAGAATTGAATAATTCCTTCACACCCTGCCACTCCGCGGCAAACATGCAAAAAGTTATTTTCAACCCCACTTCAAGACAAGTGTACGCAAAACCGAAACAACCAAGAACCATATACTATCGTACACTTACATAAAACAACCAATATACTCACAGACAGCTCGGAGTCCACCCCCTATAGTCAAATTCAATTCCTTCACTCTCGGCTCTCCTTGCTGGCAGGCCCTGGCCTCCTTCCAATTCGTGTTTGAGGTCTTTAGAAAAACAGAGTCTCGTATTCCTCCGTACGGTTCAGGTCCTGATGATTAGCCCAGCAAGGAGAGTCGAAGAGGTTGTTGGAATCCCGGACGAGCCCCCAATTATGATAGGTGAAAAATCACCCTAGTTAGTTCAGGACTCCGGAGCTGCATGAAAGTACATTTATTAGACAGACAAACAACAACAATTGCAATTGGGCTCCCCTCCCAGCCGAGGCTGACAGTGAAGCCATGATAAACTCTTCGCACCAAGTTTATATAGTCAGAAGTTTAGCTTTGAGCAGGGATGATCACGTGGTGGATTTCTCACGTCCGAGGCTCCCTGTCTTGCAAGGAAGGCAGTTTTGCACAAGGTCGGAAGAAGCACAGTTCCTTTCTTATCTCCTCTGGTCTAAACATGCTCTTGTTCATATGCAGACTTAGTGGCACCTAATATTCTAGTTACACACACAGAGAGAAGAACCATGCTCCTGCTGTCATAAGCACATGATTCATACAAGGAATACATTAATACAAGGCACTTGATTATTATATTCTTAAGTCATTAACAGTGTTTGGAAATAATCTCTATCACATACGTTTTAACAGGAGCAGTTTCCATAATTGCATGATGTTCAAACGAGGCATACCTGTTTGAGGACAGCAGTATTGTGAATTTCCAGTTTTCCGAGATCAACAGCCCCGTCCCACCACCACGACCAGATGGTCGAGAAGTATGGGAGAATAATAATCTTGCTAAGTGGGTAAACTGTTTAGATTGTGAAGGTGCAGAGAATTATCCATATATTCATGTAGAGTGGCGCCTCCTTTCCTAACCTGCTCCTCCTCTCCCTTCCTCTAGCTCTCCTGATTGAAAAGGAGGGGGATATCTGACTGAATCCCAAACAGATAACTATGATAGAAGGGTGTTCTAATAGGCGCCAATCACCACAGGTTGTGCGGTAAGAACAGACAGGATGTCAATGAAGTCCCAAATTGTATTATCACACACACACACACACACACACACACACACACACACACACACACACACACACACACACACACACACACACACACACAAACACACAAACACACAAACACACTACAGTGTTTGGTTACCTTGTTTTGCCTGAATACCCTACTTTGACCCTGTTTGCCGGATCTACTAGTTCTGACCCTGTTTGCCTGGTTGACCTGAAAAGACGAGTACACTGAACTTTCTCTACACTCTGTCTGTCTTGTTGTCGTGCTTTAGGGTTCAGCTCTATCCGTACCTGTAATGGTAACAGAATGTGGCACATGTCAAGCTGTAAGTGGCCGTACATGTGACGAGATTACTGCTGCTGAATAAGTGGATTATTGTTGAGAAACAACTTTGAAACTAAGAAATAACTTATGGGTTGTTATGAGCTGTTGCCATGACAATGCTATTTACATATTACCATGATAGTACCCACTTACTACCAATCTGTAAAGAGCTACCCAGTTTCCACTGGTGCCAATAAAGTTCACAAACCGAGAGAGAAGGCAAGGAGGGTCCAGAGTCCACAGAGTATCACACACAGACACACACTTCTCCTATGTCAAGTGTGTGCTGTGACTTTGTCAGTTTTATGTGCTCTGAATTCAGCTTGGATTTCAGTATATGCACACACAATTCTGTGGGACGTGTGTGTGTGTGTGTGTGAGGGCGAGCATTTGGTCCTGTGTGAGTGTTCGTGAATGGGCGCTTGCCCGCCTATCTGTGCTTATAATACTGCTGATGCCAGTGCTTCTCAGTCAGGGAGTGCTGGAGATAAGGCCCCCTCCCCCGCACCTCCTCCCCACTGCTCTTTGATCCGCTCCACAGAGACCAGAGTTCAGTCAGAGTGAGACGCCGGGTCGAGAGTTCAGTCAGAGTGAGACGCCGGGTCGAGACGCAGGTAAGACCATTTCATTTCGTGTTTGTCTGACTGTCTCTTTGTTTGTTTGTTTGTTTGTCTCTGTGTTTGGCTTGTTTACTCCAATGTTGCCGTAGAGAGGATGGAATGATGGGGAAGTGGTCGTGGTGTTGAGGCATTGTGCTTCCTGGTGAACTGCAAAGATCAAACTCAAGTCATGTGAGGGAAGCGATTCCTTTCAAGCGATGCCTTAATCGCTGTGACTGGATGAGTGATGAGTGTGAGTTGCCTTTCAATGAGAGAAAAACGGCCTCTGAATACATGGCACTAGTGGATATAGCTGCTATTAGCCCGTATTGACAGCCCATAATGAGCTCTAACAAGTACTCACAGCCCATGGGCCTCAGGTTCCCATAGTGGTGTATTCCTGCGGTACGTGTCAGAGTGCAGCACTGTCTATGTCAGGGGTCTCCAACTCAAATTACCAGGGGCAGATGAGTGTCTAGTCTGGTCAGAAGGGGGCCGGATCTGTTGGCTGGCCCATCACAGTACTGTAGATCAGTGGTATAATGATTAGTGGCGTTGAATAGCAAGTCGCTGACCAAGGTTCAATTCCTGGATAATGCAAGATACTCTTTGGATGAAGGTGTTTGTTAGCCTATAGCTGCATTTTTGGGTCATTTTCTCTCATTGATAGCCCATGACTGACATATACACAGCAGAAGTAGTTGGGATAATGTCTTCATCGACAACTACATCTATATTTTTTCTTCATAAATGCATATTTCAAAGCCCATGCTGGGTAACACTTTATAATAACTACACACAATGCATCATTTATTAAGCATTTGTTAACTATTAGGTAATGGTTTGTTCACCATTAGTTATTTATTGTTCATACATAATGTATCATTAGTAAAGCATTTCTTCACACAGTTATAAATGGTTTGTTCATAGTCAATGAGCCTTCTAAAAAACTATTAAATAATGGTTTGTTCATAATTAGTTATTTATTGTTCATAGATAACGTATCATTAGTAAAGCATTTCTTCACACAGTTATAAATGGTTTGTTCATAGTAAATAAGCCTTCTAAAAAACTATTAAATAATGGTTTGTTCACCATTAGTTATTTATTGTTCATACATAATGTATCATTAGTAAATCATTTGTACACACACTCATTAATGGCTTGTTCATAGTAACATTACGCTTAGTAATTTTACAATTATTATCTAGGTACTTAGGAATGTATAAGGCCGGTTAAAACCTGGAAGTTGATGATTAACAGACTATCTACACCTACATCTGTTCATGCCTTAAATAAAATGTTATGATTTAGAAATAGGCCTCAACTAATAGCTGGGGCGTTAATACATATGTTACAAATACTTACCAATTAGGTTATCCATGATTAATTCAAGAGTTACTGCTGGTTAGTAAAGTATATTATGTGAGCCCATCTAAAGTGAGCACTTTCTATGCTTTACAAAGCATTTAAAAATAAGTTGCAAACATCACCTGGACACAAACATGTATTATTCTATTTGGACATGCCTCCAGAAATATGCCTACGGATAGTTAGTGCTACTGCATCTTTAACAAGCAGTTAACAACACTTCAATTCATGATTAAATCATAAGTTACTACTGATGCGTTGACTACATGGTGTGAGCCCATCTAAAGTGAGGACTTGCTATGCTTTGCAAAGCATTTATAAATGGTTGCAAACAGAACCTGGACACAAACATGTATTATTCTATTTGGACATGCCTTCAGAAATATGCCTACGGATAGTTAGTGTTACTGCATCTTTAACAAGCACTTAACAACACTTCAATTCATGATTAACTCATGCGTTACTACTGATTAGTTGACTACATGGTGTGAGCCCATCTAAAGTGAGGACTTGCTATGCTTTACAAGGCATTTATTAATGAGTGGCAAAAGCTAGCAGATACCAAAGAGACACTAGTAAAAGTAGTATTATTTTAAGAAAAGGGAAAGAAATGCCAAAGTGATGAAAACGTACAAATATTTATTTAAAACTAAATATGCACACAAGTTGAAAATCATCACTTAAAATAATGAAACTGTTGAGTTCAAGTAATGCTTATATTTAGACATAAAAGCTTTACGCAGACATCAATAAAACAAAGAAATTATGAGATTCGGACTGGAAAGGCTTTTCGTATATCCTTGAACAACCGTCCAAGTGGCCGATCATCAGGGTGACCGGAGCCAAAAAGTCAATCATTTTATCCGGATCATGGCACCATAGTAACAAGTCCTGCGTTGCGTTCTGTTTGAGTCTGTTTGCTGGGCAAGAAATGGCCACGCACTGAAGTTCTGATGCCTTGTTCCAGCAAAGTGGAGCTCCTTACACTGAACACATTAACATACAATGTAAAAATGACTAAACTGTGTGAGTAAGGAACTGTATAGGTTCTGATGCAGATATGGTGGTGTCACCCTGGTGTGTCTGTAAGAACACCTCTGGAGTCGGAATGCAGTCTTTAGGGGGTTTATGTAGCTATTGTAGGCAGCACAGCAATACACAGGACTCAGGCATATTCAGTGAACTCAATGATCTTTGCATTTGTGTTTGTGGTCTATCAAAAGGAAATAAAGTACAAATTATACATTAGTATGCATAAATAACGTTAACATAAAGGCTTAATATATACATATCTCAGACACACAGCAAATAGTGGTGATAACTATGTCATTATACTGTCATCTAAAAATCGGTTTTATTAACCTACAATTACAACTTTAATGCTATTACCGTGCAACCTTACGGCAGGAATAGAAAACTCACTTATGTTACAAATAATAATACAAGAAAGCTTATACATATTACACAGGTCTAACATACTCACTAACATTAATAACAGTTCAACTAAACTTCGTTTAGAGTAGCCAGGCATACAGCTAACATCTCCACATATTAACTAACACTAACATATTAGCTGCTTACTAAACTAATGTCTTTACAGTACAGAATTATCGCATACATTTATATAACAGGAAAAAACAGACCTACGGTTCGCCAGTGACGCACAAACATGTCTAAAAGGAATATGAAACTTTAATCAGTTAAGGGCTCTGACCTTTCTAACATACGAGACAGTCTGTAACATGAAGTCCTCAAACACAATGGATATTAGCCTGTTAGCAGAGGGAAAACGTATGCTAGACCTCATGGCATATGACAAACAAGATACATGCTGCATTAAATATCACATCGTATGTAGCACATGTTGCAGTTCACAATCTATGAGTATATTCACCGCTGTGTCATCATTATACCATATCTTTGTGGGTTTATCACTTATAAATACGTTTAGTATAGCATACGTACCTCTTTTCAGATCAGCAGCAATTTTAAACTGAAGTCTTAAAGGAGATGCCAGCTTAACCACGTTTCTTAAAAGGGCAATGCAATTTCACGTACTTAATCTTGTTATTTAAACACGCTGAGCTTGTATTGCCCCTTTAAACAACGTGGTTAAACTGGCATCTCCTTTAAGACTTCAGTTTGAACTTGCTGCTGATCTGAAAAGAGGTACGTATGCTATACTAAACGTATTTATAAGTGATAAACCCACAAAGATATGGTATAATGATGACACAGCGGTGAATATACTCATAGATTGTGAACTGCAACATGTGCTACATACGATGTGATATTTAATGCAGCATGTATCTTGTTTGTCATATGCCATGAGGTCTAGCATACGTTTTCCCTCTGCTAACAGGCTAATATCCATTGTGTTTGAGGACTTCATGTTACAGACTGTCTCGTATGTTAGAAAGGTCAGCGCCCTTAACTGATTGAAGTTTCACATTCCTTTCAGACATGTTTGTGCGTCACTGGCGAACCGTAGGTCTTTTTTTTTTTTTCCTGTTATATAAATGTATGAGATAATTCTGTATTGTAAAGACGTAAGTTTAGTAAGAAGCTAATGTTAGTGTTAGTTAATATGTGGAGATGTTAGCTGTATGCCTGGCTACTCTAAACGAAGTTTAGTTGAACTGTTATTAATGTTAGTGAGTATGTTAGACCTGTGTAATACGTATAAGCTTTCTTGTATTATTATTTGTAACATAAGTGAGTTTTCTATTCCTGCCGTAAGATTGCACGTTAATGGCATTATAGTTGTAATTGTAGGTTAATAAAACCGATTTAAATGACCAGTAGATGGCAGTATAATGACATAGTTATCACCACTATTTGCTGTGTGTCATATTAAGCCTTTATGTTAACGTTATTTATGCACACTAATGTATAATTTGTACTTTATTTCCTTTTGATAGACCACAAACACAAATGCAAAGATCATTGAGTTCACTGAATATGCCTGAGTCCTGTGTATTGCTGTGCTGCCTACAATAGCTGCATAAACCCCCTAAAGACTGCATTCCGACTCCAGAGGTGTTCTTACAGACACAGCAGGGTGACACCACCATATCTGCATCAGAACCTATACAGTTCCTTACTCACACAGTTTAGTCATTTTTACATTGTATGTTAATGTGTTCAGTGTAAGGAGCTCCACTTTGCTGGAACAAGGCATCAGAACTTCAGTGCGTGGCCATTTCTTGCCCAGCAAACAGACTCACACAGAACGCAACGCAGGACTTGTTACAATGGTGCCATGATCCGGATAAAATTATTGACTTTTTGGCTCCGGTCACTCTGATGATCGGCCACTTGGACGGTTGTTCAAGGATATACGAAAAGCCTTTCCAGTCCGAGTCTCATAATTTCTTTCCAAAAGTTTTATTGATGTCTGCGTAAAGCTTTTATGTCTAAATATAAGCATTACTTGAACTCAACAGTTTCATTATTTTAAGTGATGATTTTCAACTTGTGTGCATATTTAGTTTTAAATAAATATTTGTACGTTTTCATCACTTTGGCATTTCTTTCCCTTTTCTTAAAATAAAACTACTTTTACTAGTGTCTCTTTGGTATCTGCTAGCTTTTGCCACTCATTAATAAATGCCTTGTAAAGCATAGCAAGTCCTCACTTTAGATGGGCTCACACCATGTAGTCAACTAATCAGTAGTAACGCATGAGTTAATCATGAATTGAAGTGTTGTTAAGTGCTTGTTAAAGATGCAGTAACACTAACTATCCGTAGGCATATTTCTGAAGGCATGTCCAAATAGAATAATACATGTTTGTGTCCAGGTTCTGTTTGCAACCATTTATAAATGCTTTGCAAAGCATAGCAAGTCCTCACTTTAGATGGGCTCACACCATGTAGTCAACGAATCAGTAGTAACTTATGATTTAATCATGAATTGAAGTGTTGTTAACTGCTTGTTAAAGATGCAGTAGCACTAACTATCCGTAGGCATATTTCTGGAGGCATGTCCAAATAGAATAATACATGTTTGTGTCCAGGTGATGTTTGCAACTTATTTTTAAATGCTTTGTAAAGCATAGAAAGTGCTCACTTTAGATGGGCTCACAAAATATACTTTACTAACCAGCAGTAACTCCTGAATTAATCATGGATAACCTAATTGGTAAGTATTTGTAACATATGTATTAACGCCCCAGCTATTAGTTGAGGCCTATTTCTAAATCATAACATTTTATTTAAGGCATGAACAAATGTAGGTCTAGATAGTCTGTTAATCATCAACTTCCAGGATTTAACCGGCCTTATACATTCCTAAGTACCTAGATAATAATGGTTAAATTACTTAGCGTAATTTTGGACAGCATTACTTGCTATGAACAAGCCATTAATGATTGTGTGTACAAATGCTTTACTAATGATACATTATGTATGAACAATAAATAACTAATGGAGAACAAACCCTTATCTAATAGTTTTTTAAAAGGCTTATTTACTATGAACAAACCATTTATAACTGTGTGAAGAAATGCTTCACTAATGATACGTAATGTATGAACAATAAATAACTAATTATGAACAAACCATTATTTGATAGTTTTTTAGAAGGCTCATTGACTATGAACAAACCATTTATAAATGTGTGAAGAAATGCTTTACTAATGATACGTTATGTATGAACAATAAATAACTAATGGTGAACAAACCATTTCCTAATAGTTAATAAATGCTTAATAAATGATGAATTGTGTGTAGTTATTATAAAGTGTTACCAAATGCTGTACTGGACCACTTTAGTATAGCTGGTAACAAGGCTGCAAACAAACTAAACAAAGCAGAAAACAGAATAAAGTTTCAGCAAGACAAACGTGTGTGTGTAAGTGTGAGTGCGTGTGTGTGTAAGTGTGAGAGCACTTGGTCATATGTGTGTGTTTGAGTGCGTGTGTGTGTGTGTGTGTGTGTGTGTGTGTTTGTGTGTGTAAGTGTGAGAGCACTTGGTCATGTGTGTGTGTGTGTGTATGTGTGTGTGTGTGTGTGTAAGAATCAGTTTACTAGGTGTGTGTTTGTGTGATCACTTGTCCTGAGCGTGTGCGTGTCATGTGCTATGTGTGTGCACGCCTATCTGTGCTTATAATACCGCTGATGCCAGTGCTTCTCAGGTAGGAAGGGCTGGAGATAAGGCCCCTCCCCCACACCTCCTCCCCACTACTCTTTGATCCGCTCAAGTTTTCTTCTCCACCCTTAAGTGGCCTTATAGGGCAGCAACACACCACCACTAACCCCTGAACCCTGTATGACGCTTGACCCTAACCCTTATAGGGCAGCAACACACCACCACTAACCCCTGAACCCTGTAGGACACTAACCCTAACCCTTATAGGGTAGCAACACACCACCACTAACCCCTGAACCCTGTAGGACACTAACCCTAACCCTTAAGGCTGAATTTTAGTTCTCCGTACAGCACGATTTTAGGCACATAGGAACGCCTTCAGGTAGCTGGAACGCCTTCTCAGGTAGCTGAAACGCCCTCTCCGTGCTCTCCAGAGCCCTCAGACAGCTCTCTGTGTCCCCGCAAACATTTCTGTCGGTCCGTTCATGGCGACGGATACTACTTGGCCGTGATTGGCCCACTACGACATCATTTCCATACGACATCAATTCCGGAAACTCACATTTCTGGACCTCGCTTTTCCTGTTTCATTACCTTTATATCCATATATATATATGAACAACAGCCACTGTCAAAGGCGCAGATCCTTTCCTTAACAACTATTCCCTATATATCACAATACATGAGCCGGCCCAAGTCTAACCGAGTAGTGCCAGAGCCCAGCACGAGCGACAGCAACGACCTGGGCCAAACGACCTGGGCCCCACGGAGTCAATGTCTCATAGGGCAGCAACACACCACCACTAACCCCTGAATCCTGTAGGACACTTACCCTAACCTTTATATGGCAGCAACAGACAACCACTTACCCCTGAACCCTATATGACACTAACCCTAACCCTTATAGGGCAGCAACACACCGCCACTAACCCCTGAACCCTGTAGGACACTGGACCCGTCTGTTGTTCAGGTGTATGTACCCTGACAGAGAAGAACCCACTAGCTCAGAGACAAGCTACCCGTCACACCCACACATTGCACAGTATCCTGTGATAGCAGCTTGTTCTACTTTTCTCACAAATGTCAGACAAACAATCTTCTAAACCTAACCGAATACTCATACTGCCTTACCATAGAGCAAAAAGCAGTTCATCACAATCCATAGAATGTCTATTGTCAGTCAGGCGATCACTGTGATCTGTTGCCATGACATCGCCTTGTGGTGGGGTGGAGCTTATTTCGCCCATTTCCACCCCCACTCAAAAAAATTAATAATCAATTTTTCGAGTGGGAGACTCATAAGATCATGGCTCTAGTCTTGATTCTAGATCATTTAATGTGTCTCAGTAGTAAAGCTATCAGCAACATTGGTTGGGGTGTGTGTTCATTTTATATATGAACAGTGAAAGAAACGTGTGTTTAGTAGACATGAGCAGTGAGCAATGTTCTCCTGATGGAAGTTCTCCTCTTCTTCTCTAGGATGGGGGGATATTTCTCTAACAGGAGGCCACCCTCCCCTACACCCACCCGTGTGTCCATGAAGAGTGATGATTCCATGGATCAACCAGTCCACTTTACAGGAGAAGAATCTACAACTAGACAGTAAGATTATGACTCTGGGATGTATGCTGTATGTGATTAGCAGACAGGATCAGCGAGAGAAATGTTCTCCTGATGGAGGTGTGTGTTTTTGTTCAATTATGCAAATCCTGTCTAAACACCTTTGATTATGGAAGTGTGTGTTTCTGTGTGTCCATGATTCCATGTGTTGAATTATCAACTTTCTAGGGGGGAGACTCTTTGACCGGACAGTCAGATCATGACTCTAGTCTTTATTCCCCATCATTTAATGTGTTTCAGTAGAGAAGCTATCAGCAATGTTAGTTGGTGTGTGTGTTCATTATACTGTATAACTCTATGTGGGAAGAAATAGGAGTGACTGTCCTTCAAAAACTGATAACTGAAAACTTTGTCAGTGACAGGAGCTGTGAGAGGAACATTTTCATGATGGACGTGTGTGTGTGTGTGTGTGTGTGTGTGTGTGTGTGTGTGTGTGTGTGTGTGTGTGTGTGTGTGTGTGTGTCTGTGTGTGATTAGCAGCAGAAGCAGTTAAAGGAATGTTCTTTGATGGAGGTGCATGTGTGTGTGTAATGGCTATTTGTCTCAATCAGATATTTGGCATGGTTGTGTCTAAGTCAGTAGCTGCAAGCAGAATGATAACTGAATCTCTAAAACTGCTAACCCATCTTAGTTTTAGACTACTTTTAGCTCAGCTGATAAATGCTGATAGGTTTGACAATTATGCCCCAACCAATTTTCCCAGACTTTGCTTAATATCTCAAGTGGCATGTTTGTTGGTGTGTGTGTGTGTGTGCTTTTGTGTTGTTGTGTGTGTGTGTGTGTGTGTGTGTGTGTTTCTGTGAAACAGCCAAATCCTGCAGAAGAGATCACCCTCTCCTGTACCGAGCTGTGTGTCAATGAAGAGTGACCAGTCCATGGATCATCCACTTCCCGTAGCAGAAGGAGGTGTTCCTGCTGGTCAGAGGTGAGTAGTAATGAGGACTTTCCACAGGAAATACAATCATCCATACAGTCATTTGAAGTACACCATTTGTACCAAATGTGTTTGACTTGTTTTTTTGCTGTGGATATTTATATGAGATGAGAATGTAAAGATATTTCTTAAATATCTTGTATAGTATCTAGATATTAAAGGAGACGGACAAAATCCATTCACTGATATGATTGATTGATGAGTATGTTAGTCTTCACATTGTCACAAGCCTAAGCGCCCCTAATGGTGAAATCCTAGAACTGATCTTGTGAACCATTTCCGTATATTTTGAAGGCTTTTTAAAATGTAGTATTGATCATTGCAGTATCACCACGTGCCTGCGCATGTGTGTTCACCAACATTGATCGTGCTGCATTTTATGATTTGTATTGTAATGTTTTTTCCCTGGACTCCAGGAAGAATAGTCTCCCCTACGGTGTAGACTAATGGGATCCTTAATAAACATAAACATATAGACTAGAAAATATGAAGCAAGTAAATTCATCAGCAATCACATGAGAGAAGAGCATTAGGGGGACACAGTGCTGAGAGTAGTTTATATAAAACTCTTCAGACAGAGTGGCAGTTATATAGACTACATTAGGGGGAAACTCTTCAGACAGAGTGGCAGTTATATAGACTACATTAGGGGGAAACTCTTCAGACAGAGTGTCAGTTATATAGACTACATTAGGGGGAAACTCTTCAGACAGAGTGGCAGTTATATAGACTACATTAGGGGGAAACTCTTCAGACAGAGTGGCAGTTATATAGACTACATTAGGGGGAAACTCTTCAGACAGAGTGTCAGTTATATAGACTACATTAGGGGGAAAACTCTTCAGACAGAGTGGCAGTTATATAGACTACATTAGGGGGAAACTCTTCAGACAGAGTGGCAGTTATATAGACTACATTAGGGGGAAAACTCTTCAGACAGAGTGGCAGTTATATAGACTACATTAGGGGGAAACTCTTCAGACAGAGTGTCAGTTATATAGACTACATTAGGGGGAAACTCTTCAGACAGAGTGGCAGTTATATAGACTACATTAGGGGGAAAACTCTTCAGACAGAGTGGCAGTTATATAGACTACATTAGGGGGAAACTCTTCAGACAGAGTGTCAGTTATATAGACTACATTAGGGGGAAACTCTTCAGACAGAGTGGCAGTTATATAGACTACATTAGGGGGAAACTCTTCAGACAGAGTGGCAGTTATATAGACTACATTAGGGGGAAACTCTTCAGACAGAGTGGCAGTTATATAGACTACATTAGGGGGAAACTCTTCAGACAGAGTGGCAGTTATATAGACTACATACCGTCTTGACTGACAATACTGTGCAGACACTAAAGTTAAACTGATATTACAGTAAACAAGTTATTTAATATTTGTCCTTGTTTTCACACACAGACTCCAACCTAGTTCAGTAAATGTGGAAATGCAGCAGATCCACAAATCCCATCTTCATAATAAGTTTCAGCGTCTGAATGAGGGAATCACAAAGCAGGGAAACCCAACACCCCTCAGTAAGATCTACACAGAGCTCTACATCACAGAGGGGGGGAGAGGAGAGGTCAATGATGAACATGAGATCAGACAGATAGAGAGAGCATCCCGGAGAGAAGCAGTAACAGACACACCAATCAACCTCAGAGACATCTTTAAACCCTTATCTGGACAAGACAAACCCATCAGAACAGTGCTGACAAAGGGAGTGGCTGGCATTGGAAAAACTGTCTCTGTGCAGAAGTTCATTCTGGACTGGGCTGAAGGGAAAGCC
>NC_137928.1:1777653-1805153 GCF_963457725.1 Sprattus sprattus
CTGTGTGTGTGTGTGTGTGTGTGTGTGTGTGTGTGTGTGTGTGTGTGTGTGTGTGTGTGTGTGTGTGTGTGTGTGTGTGTGTGTGTGTGTGTGTGTGTGTGTGTGTGTGCATGCGCGCTTGTGTGTGTGCGGGTTTGTGTATCCCTGAATGTGTGTGGGGGAATAGGAGATTGATGATTAATATTCAGATGTATCATGGTGTTTCTCCCAGGCTGGAAAAATGTGGCCTGACAGAGAAGAGCTGTTCCTATCTGGCCTTTGCCCTGACCTCACACTCCTCAAGTCTTAAACAGCTGGACCTGACTGGTAATAACCTGAGTGCATCAGATGTTGAGCAGCTCTCTGCTCTAGTGAAGGACCCCCACTATAAACTGGAGAAATTAATGTGAGTAAATATCTAACCATCTCACTTAGGTCTTTATAACATGAGACCCAACATGGATGCCTGTCTTTTATCTTCTGTTCCCGTGTTTGCCTCTCTTCTGTCTGTTTCCTCTGTAGTCCTCTGCTTTTTCTCATCCCTCTTTCATCCTTCTCTCTACCTCGTTCTTTCCACTTTCTTTTAAATTTGAAACCAGTTCTGTAACGGACTTTCCACTTTCTCAACACCTTACAACTTAGGGCTGTCTTACATCTCATCTCATCCTCTGGTTATTTGTCATCTTTCATTTATCATGTTTATTTGTTTGTGACCCGACTACTCATTGAGCTCCACTGGCTGCCTGTAGCTGCTCGCATTAAGTTCAAGTCACTTGCTTACAGAGTGATTGCTCTTATTCTCCCACTCACTTAAATGCTTCTAGCACTACCAAGGCAGGGGCTTCCCTCTCCGCCTTTATGAAGCTCTTTAAAACCAAACTCTTCAGAGAGTTCCTCCCTTACTAACTTGCACTTCTACTAGTATTTAACTTGCACTTTCATCAGTAACATTCCTTCAGTTACTTTTTTCTATTTCTTATGTAAAATAGTATTTATTGTTACACTTTGTCTCTATTGCTCGTTGCTTGATTGTTCTCCCCCTTGTAACGTACACGGCTCAATGCACGAAACATAAAGGGGAGGCCTCGCAGAATTTATAATAATAATAATAAGTTATTTATGATATTGTTAATATGATATTTATATAAAAAAAGTGTTGTGAAATAGAAACCAAAAATGTAATGTATTGTCAGTTCAAGGGTATCCAAAATCCAATTACTATCCAACGACCAACGATAACAAAATGCCGAGAAGACCAAAGCTGTCCCCCGACTGCTGGCTGATCAGGGCTTTTGTAGCCAGCCAATCAATGATACACCTGTCCCCAAGCACCTGCTGTAGAGACAGAGACAGAGCAGGCATGCAAATATCACAGGGCGGGGCCTAGTTCCGCCAGGATCGTAGCAGGGGATTTTACATGTGTGTTGCCTTTACGTGCGTTTTGTGTTGGTGTGGATGTTTGTGTTTAGGTCACCATGCAGTAAATGTGTTGGTGTGTTTGATGCAGTGTAATTTTTGGGGTACAGTGTGTGTGTGTAGAACCCTTTGACGGGTAAGTGTGTGTGTGTTTCGATCACCCTGCAAAGAGTGCGTTCATATGTATGTGTCTGTGTGTGTGTGTGTGTTTGTGTGAGTGTGTGTGTGAGCGAAAGAGAGAGAGAGGTGCAGGAGTTCAGCCTCTCTCAGACGTACTGAAGAATCCCCATTGCAAACTGGAGAAACTGATATGAGTGTGAAAACATTAATAATTGTCTTCTAGGGTGACTGGTCATATCTTCAGAAGGGAGAGTCCAGCAGTAGCAGCCTCCACTAGCAGCTCCCACTACTCAGGTGCTGCAGAGCTGCACCTCACAGACAAAACCCAGCAGGATCCAGGAGCACAGCTGCTCTCTGATGACATTCCAAAGTGAGTCTGGTGGACAACACACACACACACACACACACACACACACACACACACACACACACACACACACACACACACACACACACAGTGATGAATTATCTACTGATGTCAAATAAATCAATCACTTACTAAAATCAATCACTTAGAACATAAAAGACACACACACACACACACACACCACGAAGTCTTCAGCAGGCACCCCGAGAGAGCAATAGGTTACTCTCCTCTGCCTGTGTGTGTGTTTGTTTGCGTTTGTATTTGTCTGTTTGTGTGTGTGTGTTTATGTCTGTGTGTATATTGTGGTACTCCAAGCTACTCTTGGGGTCCCACAAGGTAATATACCGCACCAAGGCTATACTGGGCAGGATCTAGGACCCTGGAGAGGTGCTCTGGGGACTAGTGAGGTCGGGCCATCCATTCATTTGAGGCTCAGCTGCTAATTGTTAGAGTAGTTGGGCACTGAGCAGCCATTAAATAGACCGGGGTTTTTAAAGAGTCAGTGTGAAGCAGGGCTGAAGAGGGGAAGGAACCGGTAACAGTATGCAAGCCGGTGGGCTTATGTCTTTTCTGTTATGTTTGACTACCTTTTTTTTTAAATTTAAGACTGAATAAAGGACCTGCCTTGCTGAAATTAGCCTCGTCGTCAGGGATGGTTTTAGCAAATTGGAGGCCCTGGGCAAAGAACAATTTTGAGCACACCCACAAACAATCTGAATGGGCCATGTTATGTGAAACTGACATGTATTGTGAATAGATGACTTTAACAACTAAATAGTTGTTCATTATTTGAATTATGAGGTTCTGTAGTGTAACTTTTTGATTACTTTATCAAAACAATGGGCCTCATTCTCGAACGCAGTTAAAAACAAGTTAAGAAGAAATCTGTCTGTAGTTGCTTTTGCGTTGCCTGTGGAGACTGTGGATTGTGCACTCGTCTCTTTAGTTGCATGCTCTAATAAGGAGCTGGCAGGCGTTTCTGTATTAAAATTCAGGTGCACGCGCATGCAAGTTCAATTGTACACATCTACGGACACTCAGGCAGTTAAAGAACATATTCCCATGCGTTCATGAATACCGGCAGAGATCTTTTTTAGGTTGGTCTTTCGAAGTCCGTAAGAAAATATTTAAGTAGACACTTAAGAAAATGTTGGAGAATGAGGCTCATTTTTGAGTCACTGCTCTCATTATCATCCAGCTGTGCTTGAGCAGTGATGATGAGCATGGCAGTATCATGTGCCAGTGTCAGGTTTCTGGAAATGGGCAGCTGTGGTACATGATGGCTCACCGCTTGTAGAAGCAGGGCAGGCAGGGATAGTTGTTGCTGTAGTATACGTTTGTCTGCTGCTGCTAGCATTAGCTAAACTTGGCTCAGCAGCACTTGAAACATTATCAGATTAACTTAAAACATTATCATAAATGTTTTCCACTTCCACTGACGAATTCCTTGATTGGAAGTATTGTACTTTAGGTCATTTCTCCCTGAACTTCTCATCCTCACTTTTCCTCTTTCTTTACTCAGTGCCACTTAGAAATAGTTTCATGCTTTACTTTGCGACCACACACGCCACCACACCGTTACAGAAACATCACGTGACCTCGAATCATTTGTTCCATGATGGATTTAAGATCAATTTTAGGCTGATACATAAAATTAAATTGTGTCCTTCTGAACATTTGGAGTTCACAGTATCACTGTATGTCTGTATGGGTATATGTATCTGTGTGTGTGTGTGTGTGTGTGAGAGAGAGAGTGAGTTAGTTGGAATACAGGGTTTGGTAATCGTTGCCATTACACTCCTGGTCAACTGATGATTACATTTGAAACCAGCGCTGTCAGTTTTTTTTTTATTTCAGTAGGGAAAAACTCCTGTGCCTGTATACTGTGCGTGTGTTTGCTTGTGTGTTTGTATGTGTGTGTGTGTGTAAACTGTGTCCTACATTGTGTGTGGGTGTGTGTCTGTTAGTGAAGACTGTCTAACTTTGCACTCGTTTAAAGCTCATCTATTGTTGAGATCAAGCAATTCCAAGCATTAAAAAGCATGAATGAGAACTGTTAACTCCACACAAAATTGCCATCACTGGTTTACCTGTTTTATTTTTCTTACTAGATTTTGTGAATGTTCTGCTCTTCAATGGATTGCAATTATTGATATTGACCTCAACATCTCGTTGTGGGATGATTCACACTGGTGTAGGGTAATAACCTGGAAATCTAAGATAAAACTAGTCACTGGTTTTCTGCCTTTCATTTGTGTTTTTGTGTGTGTGTCTTTTAGCAGCGATGACCCACAGAGGAGCTGTGAATCCTGTGCTGAAGTTCCAGACACCAGCCACTGGGTCCTGGTGGAGCCTGAAGTCTCTACAGAGAAGAGCGTCTCAACCTACAGCCTGAGCTCTCCTGCAGGGAGCTATGAGTGCTCAGAGTCTGGTCTGCGCTGGTCGTGTGCCGGTCCAGTCACCCTGCAGTACTGCTTCACAGACTGGCATGTCTATGCTCAAGAGCTGGCCCACATGCAGTTCAGACCAGCTGGTCCTCTGATGGACATCAGGCTCATGTCAGGAGAGCTGGAGGAGATCCATCTGCCACATTTCCTGTGTTTGGGGGGTTGTGAGGCGTCTGTGCGTGATGCTGTGAGGGTCCTGCATGGGCGGGACAGCGGAGTGTGTGTGGAGGTGTGTGAGCTGACCCGACGCCATGCTAGGCTTGCCCACCCCTCCTTCTCTCCTCTTGGAGTGATCTACTATTTAAAATCTCTGCTCTTTCCCATGAGAGTCCACTCAGAAGTGCTGGTCTATCAGAGCAGCACGTCACCCCTAGTTTTCCACGCCTACCTCCTGCCTGAAGATGCCGGTCTGAAGCAGCTGGTGAAGAGCGATGAGAAGGAGATAGGGGGGGTTTGGAGGGCAAATCCCCAGCCTGTCAGGCCTCTTCAGATAGACGGCTTCTATAGCCTAACGACTGACGACTGCCCCTCTAAGATCTTACCAGAGGAGCTGATGCTGAGATACAGCAAAACCACCCCCAACTTCTTCAAGGTGAAGCTTCTTAAGGCTGCTGCCTCCTTTCACATGGTGTTGTTCAGCTCTGCAGACAGTAGGGGGCAGTCTGTGTGGACAGCAGAATTTCAAACGTTTGATGACGGAGAGGCCAGACAACTACCAGAGAGTCGTGAAAGGACCAGAGGCGCTCCCACTGAAGGTACTCACACACACACACACACACACACACACACACACACACACACACACACACACACACACACACACACACATACTGATGGTACACACACTCACACACACACACACACACACACATTCATACTAAAGATACAAACACAAACACACATACTAAAGGTATACACACACACTGAAGGTACTCTCACTCACACACACACACACACACTCTGTAATGGTTGGTTGGAATGGAATATAGAATAAACAACAGTCTAGTTCTCCATAGCCAATAGCACTTCACTATAACTCCTGTCATTTTTAGATGTGCTATTCAAATACGTGTGAATTGACTTTACATTACAAATTCATAGCCCATTCATAGCCCATCTAGTTCTCCATAGCTACTAGCACTTCATAGCCCATCTCTGGTCACTTAACTAAGTTGATGACTTGCGTATGAAATGGGTTTTTGCTGCTAGTTTGTCCACAGTCTCATTGTCAAACTACGCTGTGCAGTCATGAAACATCGCAATGGATTATGGGATTGGTTGATTTGATGGTCTGAGTTGCAGCGTTACATTTGGCAAGAGACGATTTGTTTGTGGCACGAATATCATTTATTATGTCAGACACATTACTGTATTTCTCCGAAAGCGCACTGGTGACTGTGACTGTAATAGACTGGTGATTGTGACTGCAATAGAATGGTGATTGTGACTGTAATAGACTGGTGATTGTGACTGTGATAGACTGGTGATTGTGACTGTAATAGACTGGTGATTGTGACTGTGATAGACTGGTGATTGTGACTGCAATAGAATGGTGATTGTGACTGTAATAGACTGGTGATTGTGACTGTAATAGACTGGTGATTGTGACTGCAATAGAATGGTGATTGTGACTGTAATAGACTGGTGATTGTGACTGTAATAGACTGGTGATTGTGTTTGTGACAATAATAGACTGGTGATTGTGACAGTAATAGACTGGTAATTGTGACTATAATCGACTGGTGATTATGTCTGTGACTGTAATAGACTGGTGATTGTGTCTGTGACTGTAATAGACTGGTGATTGTGACTGTAATAGACTGGTGATTGTGACTGTGACTGTAATAGTCTGGCGATTGTGTCTGTGACTGTAATAGACTGGTGGTTGTGTCTGTAATAGACTGGTGATTGTGTTTGTGACTGTAATAGACTGTTGATTGTGTCTGTGACTATCAGGGCCACTGACAGGTTTGGCTGGGCCTGGGACAAAATTCTCTCAATGCCCCCCCCCCCCCCCCCCCCCCCCAAAAAAAAACAAACCACACACACCTCTACTTTCTCAGTCCCTACCCTACCCTTAAATGACGGAAATTCAAAAAAATTACAACTTTAATTGGATAGGCTATGGATATGGACTGAGTGAAGTTATGGCTTTCAGAATCACACCACAATAAAACTCACGCTATTGTATTCACTTAGAGCTCATTAACTGCACATTTCATCGACCATTTTTCACTTGACCGAGGGGAATCATGTCAAGGGTACTTTTATTTATCGCCAGACCCGCGTGTATGTCCGCTGAACTTCCAGAGAACGTTTGGGGAACAAGGCGGAGCCCATTCATCTGGCGAGTGTCAAGTTAACGGCAATCAGAAACTAAGTTACAGGCTACCCCAAAACGTCACGTTTATAACCCATTCGTTACATCCAACTCTATCTAAATGGCAATTTCACACGTTGCCATGCCACTGGATTATTTTAAACCATGAGCCACGTTACACTGGCTGTAATTCAGCTGACTGGGGATGATTCTCAAATCAATTCAGCCCAGGGGCGGAGTGGAACACAAAAATCCACCAGGACAATTCTGACTGCACCGGCCCACCACCGGCCCACAACGAGCCCAAAACTGGGCCAACCCGCATCCCGTCCACCTCCCATATATCAACTACACAAACAAACGGGCGGCTTTTGATCATTATTGTTAGATTTAGCCTAGTGTTGATGTGTGGGTGACAGACATGACAGTGACAGTGTATTTGTATACATACATTTATGGAAATACGGAACAAATCGCGTCCCGTATTGGCTCAAATGTTATGCTAATTCGCAACAATGTGTCCTGTCAACTCACTCGCATCTAGTTGACGGCTGGTTGAATAAATCCGTAATTCTTGTACATTTTGATGCACTTTCCTCCAGCATCCGCCTCTTTTTCAGTCTGGCCTTTTTGCCCCTTCCTTTCTCCTTTCTCTTATGTCCCTCCATCAGGTCCGCTTCACCTGCTCTCTCTCCCTGATAGCCGCTAATTTATCTTCCTAGGTTCCCTTGATAAAGGCAGAACGATACGCATTTCCCATGAGGCTGTGCTCCGACCATTCTACATTCAACAAAAAAACTAATTAAATCGCTGGCCAATTTATATTTGTGGTCATGAAAGTAATGGAGCGTCTGAATAAAAAGAATTACATCAATATAGGAGGCTAAACAAAAATCAGAAGGTTGGATTAATGGTAGTGAGTTTGACACACACCATAGGTATGATGTACAGAGACAAATAGTGCTATAAAGACTGGTTGGACTGCCCAGTTGTACAACTCTCGGAGAACTTAGAGATTTTCACGGGACCATGATTTGACGTACATGCAAACTCGATGGGCCGCTCATGAATTTGACACGGCAGCTGCGAAGGGGTCCAGTTATGGGCCCCCCCGTTCCAGGGCCAGTTCAGGGCCCGGGACAACGTACCCGTTTGTCCCCCCCTGTCGGCGGGGCTGGTGACTATAATAGTCTGATGATTGTGTCTGTGACTGTAATAGACTGGTGATTGTGACTGTAATAGACTGGTGATTGTGTTTGTGACTGTATTAGACAGGTGATTGTGTTTGTGACTGTAATAGACTGGTGACTGTGGTTGTGACTGTAATAGACTGATGATTGTGTCTCTGACTGTAATAGACTGGTGATACTGTCTCTGACTGTAAAAGACTGTTGATTGTGTCTCTGACTAATAGACTGGTGATTGTGACTGGGACTGTAATAGACTGGTGATTGTGACTGTAATAGACTGGTGATTGTGACTGTAATAGACTGGTGATTGTGACTGTAATAGACTGGTGATTGTGATTGTGACTGTCATAGACTGGTGATTGTGACTGTGACTGTAATAAACTGGTGATTGTGACTGTGACTGTAATAGACTGGTGATTGTGACTGTGACTGTAATTACCTGGTGATTGTGACTGTGACTGTAATAGGCTGAAATGCTCCTGACTGTTAATCCTCAGGTCAGAACAACAGTCAAACTGTGGCTCCTTCAGTGTCTCATAACCAAGTCCAGAGAGACGTGAACATCACAACTCATATTCACGGTGAGAACATCAAAATACAAAACAAGCAAGTCAGGGAATTATGTAAGGGATCGACGAGCTGTCCAGTTCTACGAAGTTAATGGACGCTGCGGGGCAAAGCACACCACGACGCGGAGCGGAGTGTTGCTCCGCAGAAGTCCATTAACTTCGTAGAACTGGACAGCTCGGAGGCCGTTATCTCGCTTATCTCCCGTTTACAACATCCAAAAATGTTTTTATTATTATTATTATTTAGAATTTCCTTTATCTTTAGGAAATGTAATATGCATAATAACCTGATGAATTCTTGATTTGAAGCCTAGTGCTCCCGTTAGAGAAAGTAGTGCCTGGAACCGGCTGTTTTTCAAAAAACAAAACGTTACGTTGGTTGTCAATGGTAACCATTCAAGAGCATTGATATGGAACGGCGATTTAACGTTTCTACTGGGACTACGTCCAAGGTGTCCGGTTATACGAACTTAATGTACACCCCATTAGCCAAACAGAAAACAGTTTTTGTTCCAGAGGGAGATAAGACAGAATTATCAGCTATATTCATACAATTAAGTTCTATAGACCAGCCCACACATATAACAGTTGGATAAACTAATATTCACAGTAGCAGTTGTTTCATGTTGCGTTTATTGCCCTTAAGTCACATTTCTTTTGTTGTGTTTCTTTCTTCCTTTATCTGCTATATCCACCTTTTCTCTCTGTAAAGTCCAACCATCACCAGCAGTCAACACAGACAGGTAAATGGTGTTATATGGATATAGAGACATATACTATGTCTGTCTGAGTCATATAATTATATATCTCTGCATTGGGTGGCTGTGAGTTATATGGGTATAGATACATATACTATGTCTGTCATATAGAGTTTTATATGTGTCTGGCAGTAGGGACTCCTTGCAGCCCAGCAGGAGCCCAGGACAGGTCGACAGCCAGGGGGCAGCTGCCTTTGTGGACAAGAAGAGGGCAGAACTCATCAGCAGGGTGAGAGAGGTGATGCCCATAGCTGACGAGATCCTCACCTAGGGAGTCATCGTCCGGGATACCTACTCTAACATCCAAGCTGCTCCCACCAGTGAGGAGAAGATGAGGGTCCTTTATGAGGGCCTGCACTCAGCTGGAGCTCAGGGCAAACTGGCCTTCTACAGGATCCTTCAGGCACAGCAGCGCCACCTAGTGGAGGATCTATGGACAGTGTGACGACAGCAGGGCACCCAGCCAGCCAGGGTCTACTCTCATCTCAGAGATCCTGCAAAATACTGCTCCTTTCCTCGAGATCCTGGGTGTTTCTCAAAGTCAAGGATTCTTCCTTGGTATTATGGGTCCTTTTGAGTCCTTTCAAGTCAGGTCCTTCAAAAGACTCCCTCCTAGCATTCAGACACCAAACAATAAAACAGTCTAGCGAGTATGCAGGTGCATCATCGAAAAGTTCCCACCTTCAAATTCCGCACCACTTTTTTGTAAAAAGTCTCTGGTGAACGCAGAGGATACTTTAACTGCATCCTTGAAAATTCTCTGAACAAAGGACCTCTTTTGAAGGATCCCAGACATCATAACAGTCCTTCAGTGGGATTCAATGACCACATCGTTGATAGACAGCCGTCAAGGATCCGTCCTTGACTTTGAAAAACGCCCACTGGAGTTTCTGTGGTGGTGCACTGCCAAATACTGTGCCTGTTTCTCTGACAGTCCATTAATTAGATCTGATTGAAAATGTACTGCTATATGGTTGATCCCTACATGAATGCTTTTTCAGAAAATCCATTGATATAAATATATGATTTTGTGGCTTTTTCATACACGTTAACAACCTTATTGTTTAACCCACAGCTTGATGCGCCCCCCCAGAGGAGGACGCAGAGTGAACCAAGAGGTATGGATGTGGATGAGCCCTTGGCAAGTGGTCGTTTTAGTTTAGTGTGTGGTTTAGTTTGTGGTTTTCTTTAACGTTTCACTTCAACAGATCTGATCATATCAGTTTCAGGATTAGTAAGTACACAAGGGGATGTGGTGTATTGTGAAATTTTAAGTACTGATGTTTTTTTTCTTTTTTCGCCACCTTTAAATCATCACAATCCAGGACAGGATTTTTTCTGTAGGCACAAGGTGGCCCTGGAAAGTCGTCTTCCCCGTGTCCTCAACCCCATTCTTAGCCAACTCCAGGAGAGGAAGGTTCTTAATGACCAGGAGCGGGAGGAGGTGATGAGCAAACCCACCAGTGTGGACCGGAACCGTGTTCTGCTCACCATGATACAAAACAAAGGAGTCACAGCCCAGCAAGCATTCTACGAAGTTCTAAAAGAGGCAGACCCATGCCTGGTGGAGGATCTGGAAGGCTAATGTCATGGTTAATGTCAAGTCTGATCAAAAGCAGAGTACTTTATCCAACAGACACAGCAACATGCAGTAGTAATGTACAATTCCTTTTAATGTTGGGAACGGGGTCCGGCAGGGGGGTATATTATCCCCAGCCCTTTTCAATATCTATATGGAAGACCTTTCCAGGCAGCTGGGGGAATGCAGTACAGGTTGTATGATAGGTGATTCCCTGGTCAACCACTTTAAGTATGCAGACGACCTAGCTTTACTATCCCCGAGTAGAGGTGGGTTTAAACACCTGCTTAACATCTGCACTAATTATGGGGTCGATTTTGATGTTAAATATAATGCCAAGAAGAGTGTGGTAATGGTCTGTAGGACTAAGGAGGACATGGATATTAAGTTCCCTGCCTTTCATCTTTCTGGGCAAGCTCTGGGGGTGTCCAATAGTACCAAATACTTAGGGCACATTATCACAGACACATTGGAGGATGATGCTGACATGTTAAGACAGAGGAGATTGCTCTATGTCCAAGCTAACATGTTGGTTAGAAAATTCCACCACTGTACATATGATGTAAAAAATAATTTGTTTAGAGCCTACTGCACCCCTCTCTATACAGCTCCACTCTGGGTGAATTACAAGAAGGAGAGCTTGTGTAAATTGAAAGTAGCCTATAATGACTGTCTTAGGATACTCCTGAAGAAACCCAGGAGTACTAGAGCCAGTCAGCTGTTCTGTAATATGGGTCTAACCACTTTCATGACCTTGCTGAGGAACCTTACTTTTAAGTCTATGAGTAGGCTGGACCGCTCTTCAAATGTTATAATTGATCTGATGACAGACCCTGGCCGCAGCTCTGTCAAGTACACATCTAAGATCTGGGAACACAGGCATGAGTGCCTTTTTTAGCCCTTCTTTCCTTGTATATTTATATGTATTTATGATTGTATGTAAATTTATATATAAGGTGATTGATTAAATGTATTGTGCATCTTCCATGTGGGCCTTGAGCCTGTAATAAAGTTTATTATTAATGCATTGAAATTCAAATATATGAATACATTGAACAGGGATTAAAAAAGTTTTTTTTAAGTAATCAAATTACTAATTTAGTTAATTAATTAACTTAACTAAGAAATTATTGCTCTTACAGTTTTTTACAATTGCTAAAACACATTCTTGAAACAGTCACTCATTTTCTCTAAACTCTAAACACAAAACCTCATCTTCAAGCACTATTTACAAAACCTCTGAATCCTCTTGCAAAATGAAACTTTCGCCTCAAAACGGTTTTACCTGTGCTCAAAATCAAACACTGCTGTCAAATCATAAACAAAGTGTTCAAAATTATATACACTTTCAAGCAGTCAGTAAACAATACACCAAAAAATAGAAAACACACTGTTCAAAACATATAGTTCTCAGGGAGAAGAACATTTTTTTTTTTACCTCAAAACAAATTTAATATTTATCTATCATTGACTTTTGATGAATGAAAACATGTTCTCTCATAGTAGCTATACAAATGTATCAGAAATTACTACTTTGCTTTGCTCTGCTCTAATTTGTGTTGGTTCTTTCTCCTTCTTGTACCCCTATAGTACTGTACCCTGCATCTCACTACTCACAACTCACTCTTGTTCTTTGTTGATATGAACCTGCAACCAGTCAAAATCTATTGAGCAATCAGTACTGTTACTGTACCAAATAGAAAGCACAATGTTCAGGGCCATACAACTTGTTGTTGTTACAATGCACTGTAGGCCTACTACAATATACACTACCACAGTAAAAAGGACACAAATCAAAGGAGTCAACGTGGTGTTTACTTGTCCTCCTCCCTTGTCCACATTGTTTCTTCTATTCATTCTCTGACTTTCTCCTTCCCACCTTCAACAACCTGTTTGCTCCCTAAACTGGCTCATATTGGTTGTGTCACATCATTTGATACAAGTTAAATCAATTTTGAGTGGTTGTGTTCAATCAATGACATTTGTTCTCTATTTGCATTTGATTGTTGCCACTTGTGTTTACCAGTATGGATGACATGTGAATTAGAGTGCAGAATGTGTTTTAAGACTGAGAATGTGTTTAGAGTTTTGCTGAAAAGTCTAAGTGAGACCTGCAAATTGTGTTTTACCATGAGAAATAGTTTAAGGTATTGACAACAGACTGCACAATTAGCTTCATGAGTTCAGGCAACTGAGAACATTGTTCAGCCAGTGGGTTTTAGTGTTTTAGCAATTGTAAAAAACTGTAACTTAACTAAGAAATTATTGCTCTTCCACTTATTTCTCGCCAAAAGACGAGTAGTAATAGAGTTTATAGCTGCAGCATAATTTGGTTCAGCAGAAATGTATAGTTGCGTGTCATCCGCATAACTATGAAAATATATACATTGTGTTCTCTAATGATGTCCTGAAGAGGCTCTCTAAACTATCTAAACCAGGGGTCTTCAACGTTTTTCAGGCCAGGGACCCCCAAACTGATGGCGAGCTGAGCAGGGACCCCCTACTATATAAATTGCATAACATTTTGTTTAAAATATACTGGGCCTACTGCCAAATAAACATAGCTACCCTGTTATTGTGTATTCAATACTAAGCTATTCAAATAATACAAAGGTTAATATATTCATTTACATTTAAATTTTTAAACAATGAATTTAATTTAACATTTAACAACATGAAAGGTACAGGGTGGCCGTGCCACTGCCATTTATAAACATACATCTTGCAAACAACTCTGAGCTAACAATTAATAACAACTTATTAAAATAATTCACAGATATATGTTTTTATTTCATCATACATAAAAAAGGGACAGTGAATCCTCAAGCATCTGTCGATGGCACACATCCTCCCACATTAGTGAGATGTATCTTACCTTGACAACATAGATGTTATAGTGAGATTGACAGGTCAACAAACCAATCACACCGCTAGCAAGTTGTTAAGATTGTAGGTAGTAGCATGCTTACATTAACTAGGGGGCTCATACACCTCGCAAATCTTCTCAGACTTATTTTTCAGTTACAATTAAAGTTTTTTGACCTTGTACAGTGTCTATTTCTCTTAATTTTTTTTTTTAAATCTAAGCAAAAAAATATCAAACTAACAATTTATAGGTACAAACAAGACCAGCAATGGAGTTTGGTCCGCCATCTTTTATTTTTGATCTTCTCGCTCTTTAGACTTGAGCAGAAACGCGATCTGATTGGCTATTGCCTGTGCTGTCGTATTTGCATGAAAGGTGCTGTGAGTGAACCGGTGCCCAGCTTGAGAGAGCTCCTGTAGGTAGCTGAATGTGTCAATTGGACTGAAAGATAACGTCTTCTCGATCAATGTATACGTTCGCTACAATATGTTGGATTTATGTTAATGTAAATTTAAAGGGAATAAATGCAATTCTGATTCGGAAGACATTTAAATTTGTGGGGAAAAAAATTGGTTGAATTTTTTTTATTTTTATTTATTTATTTTTTTTAGAAATATTAAAAAAAAATTGTCTTATCAACCAAAGATTTCGCGACCCCCCTGCAGTACCTCCGCGGACCCCCTGGGGGTCGCGGACCCCCTGTTGAAGACCCCTGATCTAAACTAAACGCTGTAGCGCAAAACAAAACACTTGAGTCAAACTCGACAAGACTATGAACTAAACTATTACTAGGGCTATAAAATAAACAAGGTTAACTTGGATACGAGCAGCGACGATACTAACCAAATGTCAGGAACTGGAAGGTAATCCTTGTAGTGCGAGACCAGACACCGAGTGAAGGGAGTGCGAGGTATATGTAGGGAAGTGACATGTGTTGGAAATCAGTGTAATCCTGGTGTAACAATAAATACTACTTTACAAAGGAAATAAAAATAAACAAAATAAAATGAAATAGAAAGAAAAAGAAGTGCAGGAATGTGACCGCTGTCAGTGCAAGTTAAGCACCAGTTGCCAGTTTAAGAAGGGAGGTGCTCTCTGAAGAGTTGGGTCTAAAAGCTTATTGAAGGTGGGATGCCCCTGCTCTGGAAATGCGAGGCAGTTCGTTCCAACAACGTGAAACTACAAATGTGAATAGTCTGGATTGCCATACTTGCACAGACTGCAGAGCCAAACAAAGCTCACTAGACGAGCACAGCATCCGGGGATAACATTTGCCCTTACAAGAGCATTTAGGTAGGTGGGAGCAGAACCAGCATTCACTCTGTAGGCAAGCATAAGTGACTTGAACTTAATGAACACGCCTCCACTCTCCATTCATCTCACTGTTGGGAGCCACAGGCACAGGCAGCCAGTAGAGTAAAATGAGTAGCGGGGTGACGTGTGTCTTTTTTCGGCAGGACCTGGAGACAGAGGCGATGTGGTCCCTGAAAGTCAGTTGGTCATCAATAATAACCCTGAGGTTTCTTGCTGTTTTTGATGGAACAAGAGATAAGGAGTCAACATTGATACTGATGTTGTGGTGGATGACCTGTTTGGCTGGAAAGACCATCAGTTCCGTTTTTGCCAGGTTCAGCTGAAGGTGGTGATTTTTCATCCATGTGGATATATCAGCGAGACATTTCAAGATCCGTGTTCAGACAGTGGGGTCCTCGGGAGGGAAAGACAGAACCAGTTGAGTGTCATCGGCATAACAGTGATAGGAAAAACCATGCGAGCGGATGATAGGGCCTCGCAAAGTGGTGTAAATGGCAAAGAGAAGTGGTTAAATAAAAGTAGAAAAAACTGCAATTTTGAATTTTGAACGTTTTGAATCCAGACTTGTTTGGATCGAGGAGATTGTTCCTACCAAGTGGTTAAACTGTTTAGATTGTGAATGCACACAGACACTCTCAAGCCATCAATGCCAGGATGAACATGAAGTTACCTTGTATTGAACCGTGGTTGAATTATCTGTGTAAAGGTTGAACTATGAACCATGATTTAATGATCTGTTGTGTCTATAGAAATGATATAAATAACAAAGACATACAAATATGAACAATAATGTACAACAAGGATGAATATAGTAAATACTATATATAAAGTTGGTTATACCTGGGCTCTGTTGAATTCTCTAATGTGATCAATTTTCTTTAGAATATCAGTTCCATTTTGATTTTTGCATACTTCTGACCTAGCTCAAGTTTTCTGAGTTTATTCTGAATGATATATCCATGCTCTCGAACCTTTGCTACTAATCCAACAAGCTTGTTGTCGTATTCAGTGAACTGCAACCCCCTGACCTCTAGCTGCCTGTTCAGTGTGAACTGAACACCACTCAGATGCTGAAACACAGTCCCCTTCAGTGTGTGCACTGAACACCTCTCAGGTGCTGAAACACAGTCCCCTTCAGTGTGAACTGAACACCACTCAGATGCTGAAACACAGTCCCCTTCAGTGTGTGCACTGAACACCACTCACATGCTGAAACAGTCCTGGTTGTGTAAATAGGATACATAGTGTCTTGGACCGAGCCATAAACAATTCCAGCCAATCAACACATTGCATCAGGAACACAGAAGGGAGGGGTGTAATATGATTGGTTGTTGAGCTCAGATATCAACAACCTTTTGCCAAATGTGGCCTCTGGATTGGTGGTGGAAGGAGGGAGTTCTACAAACAGCAATATATCTGACAATGTTAAATTATAGTAATGGCATATTTAGAAATAGTTTGTGAAGTGTGTGTCATGATATGGAAATATGAAACTCTAATTTAATCAAGTATGTGTGTGTGTTAATCATATGCCTTTGTGAGCTGAAACATGATTGTTCTGTATGTCTTTCTAGTTTGTTGTTCCACCTGGGTTTGCTTTCATGTCTATCACCATCTCTCCTGTGTGTGTGTGTGTGTGTGTGTGTGTGTCTGTGTACTTTCATGTCTATCACTATCTCTCCTGTCATTGTAGATCCTGCCACTCCTGCATGCCTCACTCATCCAATCAGCTCATCAGTCTGTGTGGTGTGGGCTGGGGCTGGTATTTCCCGCCCATCTCTTCACCTGCAGCTCATCTCCTCATTAGTCCCTCAGTATTTATACCTGTCCACTCTCACCTGTTCCCTGCCAGATTGGCTTGTGTGTTTATACCTGTCCACTCTCACCTGTTCCCTGCCAGATTGGCTTGTGTGTTTATACCTGTCCACTCTCACCTATTCCCTGCCAGATTGGCTTGTGTGTTTATACCTGTCCACTCTCACCTGTTCCCTGCCAGATTGGCTTGTGTGTTTATACCTGTCCACTCTCACCTGTTCCCTGCCAGATTGGCTTGTGTGTTTATACCTGACCACTCTTACCTGTTCCCTGCCAGATTGGCTTGTGTGTTTTGCGCTCCTGCGGTTTGTTACCCTCTTTTGACTGATCTGCCTGCTTTGACCCTGTTTGCCCGATTACCTGATGTCCTGGTTATGACCCTGCCTGAAAAGACGAGCAAACTGAACTTTCTCTACACTCTGTGTGTCTTGTTGTCGTGCTTTAGGGTTCAGCTCTATCCGTACCTGTAATGGTAACAGTATGTGCCACATGTCAAGCTGTAAGTGGTCCTACATGTGATGAGATTAATGCAGCTGAATAAGTGGATTATTGTTGTGAAACAACTTTAAAACTATGAAATAACTTGTGTGTTGTTATGAGTTGTTACCATGACAATGCTATTCACATAGTTAGCATGATAGGACCCACTTACTACCGATCTGTAAGGAGCTACCCAGTTTATATTGGTGCCAATAAAGTTCACAAACAGAGAGAGAACGCAAGGAGGGTCCAGAGTCCACAGAGTATCACACACACACACACACACACACACACACACACACACACACACACACACACACACACACACACACACATACACTTCTCCTATGTCAAATCATTCTGTGCTTGTATGTGTTTGTGCTGTGACTTTGTCAGTTTTATGTGCTGTGAATTCAGCTTGGATTTCAGTATATGCACACACAATTCTGTGGGACGTGTGTGTGTGCGTGTGTGTGTGTTTGTGTGTGTGTGTGTGTGTGTGTGTGTGTGTGTGTGTGTGCATGCCTATCTGTGCTTATAACTGCTGATGCCAGTGCTTCTCAGGTAGGGAGTGCTGGAGATAAGGCCCCCTCCCCCGCACCTCCTCCCCACTGCTCTTTGATCCGCTCTGCAGACACCAGAGTTCAGTCAGAGTGAGACGCCGGGTCGAGACACAGGTAAGATGAGACTCTCCCTCTGGGCCCCCGTTTCTATATGTGTTTGTCTGTCTGTCTCTTTGTTTGTTTGTCTGTCTGTCTCTTTGTTTGTTTGTTTGTCTGTGTTTGGCTTCTTTACTCCAACGTTGCCGTGGAGAGGAATGATTGAGAGAATGATTCATGGGGAAGTGGTCGTGGTGTTGAGGCATTGTGCTGCCGCGTGAACTGCAAAGATCAAACTCAAGTCATGTGAGGAAAGGGTCATTTATTTGTCCATCGGTAAAATGGTAAACAGTACGTGACATAACCTCAAAACCATTCAAGCGATCCCTTAATCGCTGTGACTGGATGTGTGATGAGTGTGTGTTGCCTTTCAATGAGAGAAACATGGCCTCTGAATACATTGCACTCGTGGATAAAGCTGCTATTAGCCCATATTGACAGCCCATAATTAGCCACTAGCAAGTTAAATCCCTGGGCAATTCAAGATGCTGTTTGGATGGAGGTTCTTCTCTCCTTGTTCTCTAGAGTAAGATATTCAATGTTCTGTTTTATCCAGATGTATGGTGTCAGGAGCTTAACACATGCATCAGTTTCAGAACATATCTAATCTCTTATTACTGACGCCAGACAGGTTTATTTCTACAGCACATCTCATGCACAAAGGCAATTAAATGTGCTTTACATACAAAAAGGAACCAGGGTAGAATTAAAATGATAAAAGATTTAGATGAAGAAGTAGATGAAGAAGAAGTTAATCAAATGGAATACATCAGTAATTGACTGTATGACTTGATATGTATGATTTCTTTGTTATTTAGTTTTGAAAATGTTTGTCTTGTGTCTTGACATTTGAATAATATTTAATAATTTGAGTTTCCAAGTTGAAGCCAATTTGTATATAGAATAGAAGCATAATTCATCAATAACAGGCAGTAGATTAAAGAATAGGGAGCTAAATAAAGGTGCAATGTCTGTGCAAGTATTACAAAGACAAACATAAAGACAACTGAATAATTGAAGGCGGTGGAAAATACTGCCAGTTAAAGCACTTTTGATCTTCTTTTTAAAACAGATTAGAGTTGGGGCAGATCTGATCCCCATGGGGAGCTGGTTCCAGCAGTGGGCAGCATAACGGCTAAATGCCATCTCACTCTGTTTAGTTTCAACCCTGGGCACCACTAGCTGACCAGCTCCTGCAAATCTAAGAGAACTTGAATTGGAGTAATACGCTCTCTTATTTTTAGTTTTGGTTACGTTACACTTTGTGACCCTCTGTAAATGTCTGTCTTTCTCTCTCATTCTCCAGTATAATACCAGGAGAGGGATATCCCAGGAAAAGGGGTGTATTTGCCCCAAAATGAGTTCCAGTGAAGAAGAGAACCATGATGATGGGCCTCTGGGGTAAGACCACAACAACAACAATAATACTAATAATATACATATTTACATGTTTTATTTGTTTAATTACGTGTATACTTGATTGTTTACTAATTACTGTAGTACATCCTTAATTTCATTCATCAGCTTAAATAAGTAAAATAAGTAAATCAATGTAAATGGTAATAAAAGGCATTAAGACAATGGAGACATCGTTTTGCTCAACTAAAATCAGAATAAAAGTCTGAGAGTGTGTGGGATAAAACCATCATCTTCCTGCTGTGTCTCTTCATTTGGATGGAAATTTCTACCTGGCAACTGAAGCTGATTGGATGAGAGTGTTTGTAGTTTTCATTTGGCTGCCTATCCGAAAGTAGAACCCAACCCAAAGTATAGCAGGAGTTTGTAGTAACTGGACCAATCAGAGATGAGATAAAAAATTGTATTTATGTAATGGACATTTGTCTCAATCAGATTTTTGGCATGGTTGTGTTCTAAGTCAGTAACTGCAAGCAGAATGAAACTGAATCTTTAAAAATGCTAACCCATCTATAGTTTTAGACCACTTTAAACTCTAAACAATTTAAACAATTCTGTCACAATCAATTTTCCCAGACTTTGCTAAAGGTCTCAAGTGGTGTTCAATCAAACAGAGCTGTTCCTTAAATTGTAAACATCACTACAGTTGAAAAGATATTTGGGTAATTTTAAGTTTGGTATTTGGTTTACATCCCTTTTCAATAACACTCTCAGACTACATACAATTAACAAATACTACCACACTTGTGACATTTCTAATGAGTGTTAAGAAATGATCGAAAATATCATTTTTTTTTTCAGTTTTTTACAATTGCTAAAACACATTCTTGAAACAGTCACTCATTTTCTCTAATCTCTAAACACAAAACCTCATCTTCAAGCACTATTTACAAAACCTCTGAATCCTCTTGCAAAATGAAACTTTCGCCTCAAAAAAGTTTTACCTGTGCTCAAAATCAAACACTGCTGTCAAATCATAAACAAAGTGTTCAAAATTATATACACTTTCAAGCAGTCAGTAAACAATACACCAAAAAATAGAAAACACACTGTTCAAAACATATAGTTCTAAGGGAGAGGTACATTTTTTTTTTACCTCAAAACAAATTTCATATTTATCTATCATTGACTTTTGATGAATGAAAACATGTTCTCTCATAGTAGCTATACAAATGTATCAGAAATTACTACTTTGCTTTGCTCTGCTCTTATTTGTGTTGGTTCTTTCTTCTTCTTGTACCCCTATAGTACTGTACCCTGCATCTCACTACTCACAACTCTTGTTCTTTGTTGATATGAACCTGCAACCAGTCAAAATCTATTGAGCGATCAGTACTGTTACTGTACCAAATAGAAAGCCCAATGTTCAGGGCCATGCAACTTGTTTACGTATTATTCTTATACAGCCTACAATGCACTGTAGGCCTACTACAATATACACTACCACAGTAAAAGGGACACAAATCAAAGGGGTCAACGTGGTGTTCACTTGTCCTCGTCCTCTCACATTGTTTCTTCTATTCATTCTCAGACTTTCTCCTTCCCACCTTCAATAACCTGTTTGCTCCCTAAACTGGCTCATATTGGTTGTGTCACATAATTTAATACAAGTTAAATCAATTTTGAGTGTTTGTGTTCAATCAATGACATTTGTTCTCTATTTGTATTTGATTGTTGCCACTTGTGTTTACCAGTATGGATGACATGTGAATTAGAGTGCAGAATGTGTTTTAAGACTGAGAATGTATTTAGAGTTTTGCTGAAAAGTCTAAGTGAGACCTGCAAATTGTGTTTTACCATGAGAAATAGTTTAAGGTATTGACAACAGACTGCACAAATAGCTTCATGAGTTCAGGCAACTGAGAACCTTGTTCAGCCAGTGGGTTTTAGTGTTTTAGCAATTGTAAAAAACTGTAAGCACTATATCAGAATACCTGGAGAAAATCAAACATATCAATAATCAGAATATGCTTGTGTTTGTGTTGGGTTCTGTGTGTGTTTGTTGGTGTGTGTGTGTTTGTTTTTGTGTTGTTGTGTATGCGTGTGTGTGGGTCTGTTTGTCTGTTGGGGTGTGTGTGTATGTCTGTTTGTCTGTTGGGGTGTGTGTGTGTGTGTGTGTGTTTGTGTGTGTTTCTGTGAAACATAGCCGCACCCTGCAGAAGAGATCACAGTCTCCCGTATCGCCACCCTTAGCAGAAGGAGGTGTTTCTGCTGGTCAGAGGTGAGTAGTAATGAGGACTTTCCACAGGAAATACAATCATCCATACAGTCATTTGAGGTACCCCTGAAGTGTACACCTGAAGTGTACCAAAGCTGTTTCAGGAGATGGACAAAATCCATTCACTGATATGATTGATTGATGAGGATATTAGCCTTCACAATGTCACAAGCCTAAGCCCCCCTAAGGGTGAAATCCTAGAACTGTTCTTGAGAACCATTTCAGTATATTTTGTAGTTTTTTTTTTACAAAATGTAGTATTGATCATTGCAGTATCACCATATTTTCAGAAGGTGGCAGTATGAGACAGACCAGAGGCTGACCTGTTGTCTCTGACCTTGCTGTTCAAATCACAAAGGCTTCAAAAGTAAATTAATAGAGTTAAAGAAAGATCTTCAAAGTAACACTGTGGAAATATTTGAAATCAAATAGATACTATTCATTAAATCAGTAATATTCTTTGAAATTTCATATCATGTTATGGCAAAGTATTGCAGACAAAATGGGATTTGGGTCATTTTCACCTTTTGTGTTTTTGTTTTGTTTTACACATACTTCAGATGTGTGTGTGTGTACATGTGTGTGTGTGTGTGCGCGTGTGTGTCCAAGTGTGTGTGTGTGTGTGAGTGAAATACAGTTATTTTACTCGTCATTCATGCTAGTTAAAAACATTTCAGTAAAATCCTCTGTACTTAAAAATACAGTAGTGAGAATAAGGTATAGCAATTCTGTCCAAACCAGTTTTCCAAGACATCAAAAAATATGTATAAACAATAATTAGAGAGGATCCCCACTCTTAAAGACACACACTCAAAGAGAGGAGAAACAGCAGCAGGGAAAGAGAGACTTAAACACTCTAAAGTTCTTGGTTTTATACCTGAAGACACCAGCCAATCCCCTTAAATAACATTCTCCCAGGCAGAGGTGACAGTGGGAATTGTCCAATTATACATTTCTGTGCAGAGCAGGAACAAGTCAGTAATGTGACATAGTAATATTCTGGAGGGACAAGCACAAATCCGGCAGCCCTCTTGTGTCAGCAGGTTAAATGTAGTGAGAGTGAGAGAGAACGACTGCAGAGGAAATATGAAACAAGTCAATTCATCAGCAATCACATGAGAGAAGAGCATTAGGGGGACACAGTGCTGAGTTCGTTTATATAAAACTCTTCAGACAGAGTGACAGTTACATTTACATTTACATTTAGTAATTTAGCAGACGCTTTTGTCCAAAGCGACGTACAAGGGAGAGAACAATCAAGCTAAGAGCATTAAAGACCTGGTGTAACAATAAATACTGAAAAAATAGAAAACGGCATAGAAAGAATAAAATGAAGTGCGGGTCTGTTACTGCTTAAGTGAAGGTTAAGCCAAGGTGCCAGTTAGGAAGGGAGGTGCTCTCTGAAGAGTTGAGTCTTCAAGAGCTTCTTGAAGGTAGAGAGGAAAGCCCCTGCTCTGGTAGTGCTAGGCAGGTCGTTCCACCAACGTGGAACTATAACTGAGAATATTCTGGATTGCCTTGCTTGCACCGGGGGGAGTGCCAGACGACGCTCACTGGATGAGCGCAGTGTCCTGGGTGTAACATTTGCCCTTACAAGAGCATTTAGGTAGGTGGGAGCAGACCCAGTAAGCACTTTGTAGGCAAGCATAAGTGACTTGAATTTGATGCGAGCAGCTACCGGCAGCCAGTGGAGCTCAGTGAGTAGCGGGGTGACATGTGCCCTCTTTGGTTAGTTGAAAACCAGACGCGCCGCTGCGTTATGGATCATCTGTAGTGGTTTTACCACGCATGCCGGTTATGTAGACTACATTAGGGGGGAAACTCTTCAGACAGAGTGGTTGTTAAATAGACCAGGGGTCTTCAACGTTTTTCAGGCCAGGGACCCCAAACTGATGGTGAGATGAGCAGGGACCCCCTATAAATTGCATAAAATTTAGTTTTAGTGCCAAATAAACATAGCTACCCTGTTATTGTGTATTCAATACTAAGCTATTCAAATAATACAAAGGTTAATATATTCATTAACATTTTCATTTTTTAACATTGAATTTGACCTAACATTTTTGAACAACAAATTTAACTTACCATTTTTTAACATTGAATTTAATTTAACATTTAACAACATGAAAGGTACAGGGTGGCCGTGCCACTGCCATTTATAAACATACATCTTGCATACAACTCTGAGCTACCAATTATGACAACTTATTAAAATAATTCACAGATATATGTTTTTATTTCATCATACATAAAAAAGGGACAGTGAATCCTCAAGCATCTGTCGATGGCACACATCCTCCCACATTAGTGAGATGTATCTTCTTGTCAATAACTCCTGACTGACACGATCCAACGGATGACGGAGGAGGAGTCTAGCGCATGGAGTTGTGTTGACAACATAGATGTTATAGTGAGATTGACAGGTCAACAAACCACCACCATTAGCAAGTTCTTAAGATTGTAGGTAGTAGTATGCTAACATTAGCTAGGGGGCTCATACACCTCGCAAATCCTCTCAGACTTATTTTTCAGTTACAATTAACGTTTTTTGACCTTGTACAGTGTCTATTTCTCTTTATTTTCTTTTTTAAATATGAACAAAAAAATGTCAAACTAACAATGTATAGGTACAAACAAGACCAGCTATGGAGTTTGGTCCGCCATCTTTTATTTTTGATCTTCGCGCTCTTTAGACTTGAGCAGAAACGTGATCTGATTGGCTAGTGCCTGTGCTGTCGTATTTGCATGAAAGGTGCTGTGAGTGAACAGTACCTCCGCGGACCCTCTGTTGAAGACCCCTGCAATAGACTACATTCCTTCTTGGCTGACAGTACTGTACTAGCGGACACTAAAGTTAAACTGATATTACAGTAAACAAGTTATTTAACATTTGTCCTTGTTTTCATACAGTTACCAACCTGGTCCAGTAAATGTGGAAATGCAGAGCCACAAATCCCATCTTCAGAAGAAGTTTCAGTGTCTGAATGAGGGAATCACAAAGCAGGGAAACCCCACACCCCTCAGTAAGATCTACACAGAGCTCTACATCACAGAGGGGGGGAGAGGAGAGGTCAATGCTGAACATGAGGTCAGACAGATAGAGAGAGCATCCTGGAGAGAAGCAGCACCAGACACACCAATCAACTGCAGTGACATCTTTAAACCCTCATCTGGAAAAGACAAACCCATCAGAACAGTGCTGACTAAGGGAGTGGCTGGCATTGGAAAAACAGTCTCTTTGCAGAAGTTCATTCTTGACTGGGCTGAAGACAAAGC
Organism: Sprattus sprattus; assembly: GCF_963457725.1. NCBI lineage: Eukaryota > Metazoa > Chordata > Actinopteri > Clupeiformes > Clupeidae > Sprattus > Sprattus sprattus. The sequence goes on from NC_137928.1 coordinate 1,802,443, forward strand.
CAATCAGGATGTCCACTTCATATTTCCACTTCCTTTCCGAGAGCTGAACCTGATGAAGGAGAAAAAACTCAGTCTGGTGGATCTTATTCAGCACTTTTTCTCAGGAATAGAAAATCAAGCAATCTTAACCGATTCAAGAGTCATGTTCATCTTTGATGGTCTGGATGAGTGTCGACTTCCTCTGGATTTCCACTCCAACCCAACGTGTTCAGATATGACAGAGCGAGTCTCAGTGGACGTGCTGCTGACAAACCTCATCAAGGGGAATCTGCTTCCTTCTGCTCTCCTCTGGATCACCACCCGACCAGCAGCAGCAAATCAGATTCCACCTGAGTGTGTGGACCAGGTGACAGAAATAAGGGGATTCAGCGACCCACAGAAAGAGGAGTACTTCAGGAAGAAAATCAGTGATGAGAAACTGTCCAGCAGAACCATCACACACCTGAAGTCATCCAGGAGCCTCTACATCATGTGCCACATTCCAGTCTTCTCCTGGATTACCGCCACTGTTCTAGAGAGAATTTCAGATGAATCTGGGAGTGTAGTAATGCCAAGGACTTTGACTCAAATGTACACACACTTCCTGATCATTCAGACAAGCATAAAAAATGAAAAGTACACACAGAGAAAAGAGAGAGACAAAGCGATGATTTTCAAACTGGGGAAACTGGCTTTTCAACAGCTGGAGAAGGGCCATCTGATCTTCTATGAGGCAGACGTGAGTGAGTGTGGCATTGATGTCACAGAAGCATCAGTGTACTCAGGAGTGTGTACTCAGATCTTCAGAGAGGAGACTGGGCTGTACCAGGGGAAGGTTTTCAGCTTTGTGCATCTGAGCATTCAGGAGTTTCTTGCAGCTTTATATGTGTTCCTGTGCTTTAGCAACAGAGAGAAAAACATGTCTGACCAACAGCAAACCTCTCAGCTCTCTGCTCTGTTCAGAGCTCCAACACTTCATGACCTACACAAGACTGCAGTGGATCTGGCCTTACAGAGTGGGAACGGACACCTGGACCTTTTCCTCCGCTTCCTTCTGGGCCTCTCTCTGGAGTCCAATCAGAATCTCTTAAGTCACCTTCTGCCACAGGCAAGAAGCCAATCACAGAGCTCAGAGCAAACAGCCCAGTATGTGAAACAGAAGATCAAAGAGCAGCAGATGGCAGACAGAAGGATCAACCTGTTCTACTGTCTGAATGAGCTGAATCACCATGCTGTAGTGGAGGTCATTGACAGGAGAAGAGGAACTCTGTATGTGGACATGCTCTTACCAGGAGAGTGGAAGACTGGGAGATTTGAGTTTAAGACTGCAGAAGAGCAGCTGGATGAGTTTGACCTGCAGAAGTACATAAAGACACCAGAGGAAGATCTGACTGAACTCCTCAGTCCTGATGAAGTTCTGCAGAAGCTGGTGCCAGTGGTCACATCTTCCACATCCGCTGAGTGAGTGTGTGTGTGTATGTGTGTGTGCATGTGTGTAAGAGATTCCTCAGCAATTTTTTCAGTAGACTGCACATCATCAATATGGTGAATAAACTATGTCTATGAACACAATTTCTACTCGGAGTAGAGAGGACACTTCTGATCAGTCTCCCTACCAACAGTAGAATATGGATTGAAGGTCTATGTTGTGTGTGTGTGAGAAGTTGGCAAGTGGTCACAGCATCCACATCAGCTTGGTAAAATGCTGTTTGAGAGAGTGTGTGTGTGTGTGTGTATTTATATGTATGTGAGTGTGTGTGTGTTTTTGAGATAGATAGTTAGTTGGAGTTCCCAGATTGGCAGTAGACAGCACATCATCAAATAGTTGACTTTGTTCCGGGTAAATGAACTACCCTGATAAGAGAACATTTCTCCTAAACTGAGAGTAGAGCAAACACTCCTGACTGCAGTTCATACCTCACATCAGTCTAATATGGATTGAAGGTCAAACACTAAACAGTACACCTGAGTTTTCTATGGATTACTTAAGATATTTGTCTATATTATACTTTCCCTGTAAATATCTCTTATGCCAGGCTAGAATGTATACCAAATATATAATCTCTTATATTACAAAGACCATTTCCAGTTTCTTTGAGTTAAAACTTACCCAGAAGCTGGGATGGCTGGCATGTGCTTTTGGATCCAAACTGGCTTAATCACGATGCTTTTGCAATGTTAATGAACACCGTTATGCTCCACCCTGAAGTGGCCTTATAGGGCAGCAACACACCACCACTAACCCCTGAACTCTGTAGGACACTAACCCTAACCCTTATAGGGCAGCAACACACCACCACTAACCCCTGAACCCTGTAGGACACTAACCCTAACCCTTATAGGGCAGCAACACACCTCCACTAACCCCTGAACCCTGTAGGACACTAACCCTAACCCTTATAGGGCAGCAACACACCACCACTAACCCCTGAACCCTGTAGGACACTAACCCTAACCTTTATAGGGCAGCAACACACCACCACTAACCCCTGAACCCTGTAGGACACTAACCCTAACTCTTATAGGGCAGCAACACACCACCACTAACCCCTGAACCCTGTAGGACACTAACCCTAACCCTTATAGGGCAGCAACACACCACCACTAACCCCTGAACCCTGTAGGACACTAACTCTAACCCTTATAGGGCAGCAACACACCACCACTAACCCCTGAACCCTGTAGGACACTGGACCAGTCTGTTGTTCAGGTGTATCATGTTGTTTCTCCCA
>NC_137928.1:1810153-1815153 GCF_963457725.1 Sprattus sprattus
TGTAATACAGGTGCATCTCAATAAATTAGAATATCATCAAAAAGTTGATTTATTTCAGTAATTCTATTCAAAAAGTGAAACTCATTTTTTATATAGGTTCATTACACACAGACTGATATATTCCAAGTGATTATTTCTTTTTAATTTGATGATTATAACTGACAGCTAATGAAAACCCCAAATTCAGTATCTCAGAAAATTACAATATTACTGAAGACCAATAGAAAAAAGGATTTCTAACACAGAAATATTGGACTAGTGAAAAGTATGAACATGTACAGCACTCAATACTCGGTCTGGGCTCCCTTTGCATGAATTACTGCAGCAATGCGGCGTCGCATGATTGCAATCAGTCTCGGGCACTACTGTGGTGTTGTGGAAGACCAGGTTGCTCTGATAGTGGCCTTCAGCTCTTCTGTGTTGTTGGGTCTATTGTCTCGCATCTTCCTTTTCACAATACCCTATAGAATCTATGGGTTTTCGGACAGGCGAGTTTGCTGGCCAATCAAGCAGAGGGATACCATGGTCCTTAAACCAGGTACTGGGACCTTTGGAAGCGGGTGCAGGCACCAAGTCCTGATGGAAAATGAAATCCGCATCTCCATAGGATGGTCAGCAGAGGGAAGCATGAAGTGCTTGACAGCTGTGCTGACCTTGGACCTGAGAAAACACAATGGACTAACACCAGCAAATGACATGGCACCCCAAACCATCATTCACTGTGGAAACTTTACACCGGACCTCAAGCAACTTGATGAAAGTAAATTTTGCATTTCATTTGGAAATCAAGGTCCCAGAGTCTGGAGGAAGAGAGGATAGGCACAGGATGAGAACTTTGGACCACTGACCAACTGTGCAGTCCTTTTTGTCCATAGCCCATGTGAGACGCCTCTGACGTCTCCGGTTCAAGAGTGGCTTGACACAGGAATGCGACAGTTGAAGCCCATGTCCTGGATACATCTGTGTGTGTAGGCTCTTGAACCACTGACTCCAGCTGCAGTCCACTCCTTGTGAATCTCCCTTGAATGGGCTTTGTTTCACAATCCTCTCAAGGCTGTGGTTATCCCTGTTGCTTGTGCACCTTTTTCTACCACATTTTTTCCTTCCATTCAACTTCCCATTAATGTGCTTGGATACAGCACTCTGTGAACAGCCAGCTTCTTTAGCAATGACCTTTTGTGTCTTTCCCTCCTTGTGCAGGGTGTCAATGATCGTCTTCTGAACAACTGTCAAGTCAGCAGTCTTCCCCATGATTGTGTAGCCTACTGAACCAGACTGAGAGACCATTTAAAGGCTCAGGAAGCCTTGGCCGGTGTTTTGAGTTAATTAGATGATTAGAGTGTGACAACATGAGTCTTCAATATTGAACTTTTTCACAATATTCTAATTTTCTGAGATACTGAATTTTGGGTTTTCAATAGCTGTCAGTTATAATAATCAAAATTAAAAGAAATAAATACTTGAAATAGATCACTCTGTGTGTACACAATCTATATAATATATGAGTTTCACTTTTTGAATAGAATTACTGAAATAAATCAACTTTTTGATGATATTCTAATTTATTGAGATGCACCTGTATGTGTTTGTGTGTGGGGAGGTGTGTGTGTGGGTAAGTGAAATAGTAAGATTGTAAGTATCATGTCTCTGTGGGTGTGTGTGTGTGGGGGGGGGGGGGTAGTGTTATAGTGAAAAAGTGAAATACTGCTAATAATATGAAGGTATTTTTAGTTAAATGAATTGTAAAATGTTGTTGTTAGTTAGTATGTGTGTGTGTTTGTTCCCCTGAGCGTGTGTGTCTGTGTGTTTCTATCGCTGAGTGAGTGTGTGTTGGTGTTCCTGTTTGTTCCTGTGTGTGTGTGTTGGTGTCCTGATATGTGTGTGTATATCCGTATGTGTGTGTGTGTATCCCTGTGTGTATGTGTGTGTGTGTGTGTGTGTGTGTCTGAAGTGTGTGTGACAAGTAGGTCTCTAGGGTACTTGAGGTTCCAGAGAGAGTAAATACAGACTACATGACTGGAGGTGTGTGTGTGTGTGTGTGTGTGTGTGTGTGTGTGTGTGTGTGTGTGTGTGTGTGTGTGTTGGTGTTCCTGTGTGTGTGTGTATCCCTAACTATGTTTGTGTGTGTGTGTGTGTGTGTGTGTGTGTGTGTGTCTGTGTCTGTGTGTGTGTGTCTGTGTGTGTATGTGTTTATCCCTGAGTGTCCGTGGGGGGATAGAGGATTGATGATTCATATTCAGGTGTATCATGATGTTTCTCCCAGGCTGGGTAACTGTAACCTGACAGAGAAGAGCTGTTCCTATCTGGCCTCTGCCCTGACCTCACACTCCTCAAGACTCACACAGCTGGACCTGAGTGGCAATGAGCTGCTGGGAGACTCAGGAGTGGAACACTTATGTTCTGCTCTTTCTCATCAAAACTGCAAACTGGAGAAACTAATGTAAGTATCATTTCATGTAGTATGTGTTTTTGTGCGGGGAGGTGTGTGTGTGGGTAAGTGAAATACTAAAATTGTAAGTATCATGTCTCTGTGGGTGTGTGTGTGTGTGGGGGGGGGGGGGGGGGGGGGTGTAGTGTTGGGGTAAGTGAAATACTACTAATAATATGAAGGTATGTATGTATGTATGTATGTTGTTGTTAGTTAGTATGTGTGTGTGTTTATTCCCCTGAGCGTGTGTGTGTGTGTGTGTGTGTGTTTCTATCCCTGAGTGAGTGTGTGTTGGTGTTCCTGTTTGTTCCTGTGTGTTGGTGTCCCAATATGTGTGTGTATGTGTGTGTGTGTGTCCCTGTGTGTGTGTGTGTGTGTGTGTGTGTGTGTCCCTGTGTGAGTGTGTGTGTGTGTGTGTGTGTGTGTGTGTGTGTGTGTGTGTGTGTTTGTGTGTGTGTGTGTGTAAGTGTGTGTAAGTGTGTGTGACAAGTAGGACTCTAGGAGACTCGAGGTTCCAGAGAGAGTAAATACAGACTGTATGTGTGTGTGGTGTGTATCCCTGATTGTGTGTGTGTGTGTTTTTTTTATTTTTTATCCCTGAGTGTGTGTGGGGAAATAGAGGATTGATGATTCATATTCAGGTGTATCATGATGTTTCTCCCAGGCTGAATGACTGTGACCTGACAGAGAAGAGCTGTTCCTATCTGGCCTCTGCCCTGACCTCACACTCCCCAAGTCTCACACTGCTGAACCTATGGGGTAATAACCTGAGTGTATCAGATGTTGAGCAGCTCTCTGCTCTTGTGGAGGACCCCCATAATAAACTGGAGAAACTACTGTGAGTAAATATCTCATCAAAACTATCTCACGCATGTCTTTATAATAAGGAAACCCAACATGGATGCCTGTCTTTTATTTTCTGTTCTCCAGAGTCTCTCTCTTCTGTCTGTTTCCTCTGTGGTCCTCTGCTTTTGCTCATCCGTCTTTCATCCTTCACTCTCCCTCGTTCTTCCCCCTTTCTTTTTCTGTCTTACACCTTACAGCTCAGGGCTGTCTTACATCTCATCTCATCCTTTGGTTATTTGTCATCTTTTACTCATCATGTTTGTTTGTTTGTGACCTTTGACCTTGACCTTTGGCCCCCATCTCTCTCAGTCAGTCTCATTTCTTTCACCCACCTCTTTTTCTTTTCATGTCTATTTTTCCTCAATTTTTCTTTCTTTCTTTTTTCCATTCTGTCTGTCCATTTTATGTTTCTGAAATGACTCCAGTCTTTAACTCGCATCAAAGTAAGTCCAGTAAGAGTCATAATACTATCTCATCTTAGTGTGTCTCAGGCTCCCATGCCCAAGGTCACAGGTTCAAGCCCAGTAAGGGGCTGTTTAACAGTAAGGTTTAACTGTTGAACAGGTTACAAACACCATAAAGGGAATGTGCAGCCATCTCTATTGGTCGAGCCAGACGCCACTCTCTTCTTCTGATTGGAACAGTGGTTTTGGACTTTTTAGCTCCACCCTTACTGTTTCTGCTGCAGTGTGTCTAATGTGTGAATGTGTTTATCATGGCTGCTGTTACTGAAGTCAGAATACAGCAGCCCTCTGTCTCTCATGCAGTCTGGGTCACTGTGAGACAGTCGTCATGGAGACTGGTGGATTGTTGTGTCTTTTCTTTTGTCATACAGATGGGAAGGCTACTTTACACAACAGACGTGAGCTTGATGGGGTCTGTGGTCCAGACTGATTATTGTATTCTCTCCTTTATCCTTCAGATGGGACTATTGAGCTGCATTGTGTAGAGCCAAGGCCGTCTTTCATCCTTCTCTCTGTCTCGTTCTTCCCCCTGTCGTTTCTGTCTTACACCATACAGCTCAGGCCTGTCTTACATCTCATCTCATCCTTTGATTATTTGTCTTCTTTGACTCATCATGTTTGTTTGTTTGTGACCCTGCTACTCATTGAGTCACTTATGCTTGCTTACAGAGTGATTGCTGGTTATGGTCCCACCTACTTAAATGCTCTTGTAAGGGCAAATGCTCCTGTCTCTACCAGAGCAGGGACGTCCCTCTACACCTTTTAAGAAGTTCTTTAAGACCCAACTCTTCAGAGAGCACCTCCCTTACTAACTTGCACTTTTAGTTACATTCTGTGACGGACCGAGCCTCGGTTGCCGTCTAAATGAGTGGGTTTGGCCCGAAAGCTCAGAGACAGAGTGAGGGTTCAGATTAAAGCTTTATTAGGGTTATGCTTTCCAAATATTCTTGAGAACTGCTTGGCCTCTCAATAGGCAGAGGACAAAAAGCAGCAGTCTCTCCAGTAACGGTCCTGCTCAGCCTCTCAATAGGCAGAGGACAAAAATCAGCAGTATCAAAACACTATTAATAAACATGCTAAGCCTCTAAATGGGGAAGAGGACACAATGCAGCATTACATACATCAATTAAAATACCTGCTAAGCCTCTAAATGGGGTAGAGGTCAACTATCAGCAGTCACAAAAAGGTCCACATACAAGACTAGACTAACTGAACTAGACCGAACAATGAACATATATACACCTGGCGGCCAGCACCATTTT
>NC_137928.1:1817653-1837653 GCF_963457725.1 Sprattus sprattus
AAACTGATAACTGTGAACACATTAATAATTGTCTTCTAGTGCGGATGGTTGTACCTGGAAAAGGAAGAGTCCAGCAGCAGCAGCAGCCTCCACTAGCAGCTCCCACTCCTCAGATGCTGCAGAGCTGCACCTCACAGACAAAACCCAGCAGGATCCAGGAGCACAGCCGCTCTCTAATCACACTCCCAAGTGAGTATTGGGGTCAACAGCACATACTGTACATACACAAACACACATTTTACATTTAGTCATTTAGCAGACACTTTTGTCCAAAGCGACGTACAAGGGAGAGAACAGTCAAGCTAAGGGCAATACAACCTGGTGTAACAATAAATACTACTTTTTTAAGAAATAGAAAACTACATAGAAAGAAAAAGAAGTGCGGGACTGTCACTGCTTAAGTGCAAGTTAAGCCAAGGTGCCAGTTAGGAAGGGAGGTGCTCTCTGAAGAGTTGGGTCTTCAAGAGCTTCTTGAAGGTAGAGAGGGACACCCCTGCTCTGGTAGTGCTAGGCAGTTCGTTCCACCAACGTGGAACTAAAAATGAGAATAGTCTGGATTGCTGTACTTGCACAGGCGGCAGTGCCAAACGACGTTCACTAGTTAAGCGCAGTATCTTGGGTGTAACATTTGCCCTTACAAGAACATTCACAATACAATACAATATAATACAACACACACACACACACACACACACAAACACACACACAGTGAAGAATAATCTACTGATGTCAAATAAATCAATCACTTACTTAAATCAATCACTTAGGACATGAAAGACACACACACACACACACACACACACACACACACACACACACACACACACGCCACACAGTCTTCAGGAGGCACCCAGAGAGAGCAATAGGTTACTCTACTTTGCCTGTGTGTGTGTATGTCTGTATGTGTTTGTTTGTGTGTGTATTTGTCTGTGTATGTGTGTTTTTGTGTGTGTTTATGTCTGTGTTTGAGCGAGTGTATTGTGGTACCCCAAGCTACTCTTTGTGTCCCACTAGGTAATATACCGGGCTATACGGGGCAGGCTCTAGGACCCTGGGAGGTGGTCTGGGGACTAGTGAGGTCGGGCCATCCATTAATTGGAGGCTCAGCTGCTAATTGTTAGAGTAGTTGGGCACTGAGCAGCCATTAGATAGACCGGGGTTTTTAAAGAGTCAGTGTGAAGCAGGGCTGAAGAGGGAAAGGAACCGGTAACAGTGTGCAAGCCGGTGGGCTTATGTCTTTTCTGTTAGGGATATACAGGTGCATCTCAATAAATTAGAATATCATCAAAAAGTTGATTTATTTCAGTAATTCTATTCAAAAAGTGAAACTCATATATTATATAGATTGTGTACACACAGACTGATCTATTTCAAGTATTTATTTCTTTTAATTTTGATTATTGTAACTGACAGCTATTGAAAACCCAAAATTCAGTATCTCAGAAAATTAGAATATTGTGAAAAAGTTCAATATTGAAGACTCATGGTGTCACACTCTAATCATCTAATTAACTCAAAACACCGGCCAAGGCTTCCTGAGCCTTTAAATGGTCTCTCAGTCTAGTTCAGTAGGCTACACAATCATGGGGAAGACTGCTGACTTGACAGTTGTTCAGAAGACGATCATTGACACCCTGCACAAGGAGGGTAAGACACAAAAGGTCATTGCTAAAGAAGCTGGCTGTTCACAGAGTGCTGTATCCAAGCACATTAATGGGAAGTTGAATGGAAGGAAAAAATGTGGTAGAAAAAGGTGCACAAGCAACAGGGATAACCACAGCCTTGAGAGGATTGTGAAACAAAGCCCATTCAAGGGAGATTCACAAGGAGTGGACTGCAGCTGGAGTCAGTGGTTCAAGAGCCTACACACACAGATGTATCCAGGACATGGGCTTCAACTGTCGCATTCCTGTGTCAAGCCACTCTTGAACCGGAGACGTCAGAGGCGTCTCACATGGGCTATGGACAAAAAGGACTGCACAGTTGGTCAGTGGTCCAAAGTTCTCATCCTGTGCCTATCCTCTCTTCCTCCAGACTCTGGGACCTTGATTTCCAAATGAAATGCAAAATTTACTTTCATCAAGTTGCTTGAGGTCCGGTGTAAAGTTTCCACAGTGAATGATGGTTTGGGGTGCCATGTCATTTGCTGGTGTTAGTCCATTGTGTTTTCTCAGGTCCAAGGTCAGCACAGCTGTCAAGCACTTCATGCTTCCCTCTGCTGACCATCCTATGGAGATGCGGATTTCATTTTCCATCAGGACTTGGTGCCTGCACCCGCTTCCAAAGGTCCCAGTACCTGGTTTAAGGACCATGGTATCCCTGTGCTTGATTGGCCAGCAAACTCGCCTGTCCGAAAACCCATAGATTCTATAGGGTATTGTGAAAAGGAAGATGCGAGACAATAGACCCAACAACGCAGAAGAGCTGAAGGCCACTATCAGAGCAACCTGGTCTTCCACAACACCTCAGTAGTGCCCGAGACTGATTGCAATCATGCGACGCCGCATTGCTGCAGTAATTCATGCAAAGGGAGCCCAGACCGAGTATTGAGTGCTGTACATGTTCATACTTTTCACTAGTCCAATATTTCTGTGTTAAAAATCCTTTTTTCTATTGGTCTTCAGTAATATTGTAATTTTCTGAGATACTGAATTTGGGGTTTTCATTAGCTGTCAGTTATAATCATCAAATTAAAAAGAAATAATCACTTGGAATATATCAGTCTGTGTGTAATGAACCTATATAAAAAATGAGTTTCACTTTTTGAATAGAATTACTGAAATAAATCAACTTTTTGATGATATTCTAATTTATTGAGATGCACCTGTATACTGTCTGCTCGTCGTGTCCCTCTGAACGTTTTGGAGTTCACAGTATACAGTATGTCTGTATGGGCCTCATTTATAAAAAGTTGCGTAGAAACCATTCTACATTTTGTGTAAGACATTTTCTGAAATGATCGTAAGTGAGATCCACAGAAAATGAACGTACACACAAAAAAAACATGTGTACGCCAATCCTTCGGTTATAAATCACAAATGGTCGTGGTATTGTGCGCAACTGAATCTCCGCCCTCACAACAACCCCTATTTAATCTAATTAGCATATTATCAATGCACAAACAGAGCGCATCCTCAATGCACAAACTCTCTCTGACAATGGCAAGCATGAAAGAAACATCTTAACAGAAGAATTAAAGTGAGGCTGACATCGACGTCCTGCTGATGGAAGAGCAGATGCGGGCCAAAACATTGTTAGAAAGCCTGTCAGTTGGCGTAATGGCAAAAGCAAAGTATGTGACATGTAGTAGACAGTAGACACGTCTCCGAAGCACCAGCGGCCGCACCTGAGGCACGAGCAGCACCAGAAGCCGTATCTGCGGCAGCAGCACCATGGCTTTGGTGCGCTCCACTACCGACCGTGCACGGGCATGTGCTGTATTGAAGTGGGCTTCCTAGGCTGTCTGAGTGTGCGCAGTCTGGATGAGAATACATTGGGAACCCTGTTTTACGCAGGAAATGCTCTTTCACATTTTGCTGTTCCTGGGCCCTGTATGGAAATCTAATAAATTGCGGGCATATAGAGGGATAATACTGCGAAGAACATCGGGCAAAATTCTGCTTAATGATGACAGGGATTGCTCGACTGGTCTCCAATTTATTGTCGGAACGTTCCTGTAGCCAGGAATCCAAGAACAGACAAAACCTGAACGTGTATGGCCTGGTTGCATCTGGTGCGCCTCTGTAGACGAGAGGCCATTTGGGCACAATGCTCTCCGCAAGCAGTACCTGCTTCTCAGCCATACATCATCCTGTGTCAAAAGTCTGCGCGATCATGAAAAAACCCTTTCTCTCCTTGTTGCGCAGTTGGCAATATCCTCTAACAACCCCAATGCAGCCATATCTCCTACTGAAAACTAAGCCACTATTATACTTTTTATAGGCTATAGTTTGAGCAAAACGTTTTACACTTGTGAAATTAAAACGGAACATTCATGTGAGACTAGAATTAGAACTAGAACCAGACGTAGAGATACGTCCTTTTCCACGCCTAAGACGGTTTTTATAAATCTATACTTTGACATGGATTTGATCTCACACTCTTCAAATCTGTGCGTAACTAAGTTTTATAAATGAGGCCCAGTGTCTATGTGTGTATTGGTATATACTGTATGTCTGTTTGGTGTCACGTCCCTGCGGAGCAATGCTCCGGCCACACCCCCTTCAGCTCACTAGCTCTCTCAAACTGCACGTGCACCAGCTGCATTCCGGTCCGCAATCACACAACCTATACACCTGTCCCACTCTCTAGCCTCACTCACCTGCACCACGTTCACAGTCACGTAAGGACCAATCATTCACACCTGCATCCTCAATCACCTGCATCCTCAATCACCTGCACCGCGTTTGCACTCACGTAATTACTAACCACCCACACCTGTCACAGCCCTTTCATATACCCCACACTCCTTGCACCCAGTGTCGGGTATTGTTTTGGTGACACTACGCACTTCCAGGATAGCACACGTCTCCGTATTCCCTCAGCCTGATTGTTCGATTTATCTTCGTCTTCGTTAGTCTCAGTTTTGTTCATGGTCTTAGTTTCAGTGTTTATATTCTTGTTTATGTTTAGCGTTTCTCCCTCCGAGTGTGACTCGTGTTTTGTTTGCCGCAACGCCGTTTATAGTTTATTGTTTGTTTATACAGAGGTTGCCTCTCCATTTTACTTTCTGCGTTCGGTAAACCAGTTAATCAGTTCTAGGCAGTGCCTCGAGCCTTGAGAGTAGTCCGCTCAGGACGAACATTACCCTGTCGTGACGTATCTGCATCCTGATATCCTGTTCTGTGTGTTGCTGGCTGTCAATCATCTGCAAATAAACTCTGAACTGTTTTCTGAATCTCAACGTGGAATTCGTTACGTTCCTTGACTTTGCGTGTGTGAGAGCGAGTGAGTCGTTGCCATAACTGATGAATACATTTGAAACCAGTGCTGTCAGTTTTTGTCATTTCAGTAGGGAAAAACTCTTGTGCCTCTAGACTGTGAGTTTGTTTGTTTGTGTGTGTTTGTGTTTGTATGTTTGTAGACTGTGTCCTACTTTGTGTGTTTGTGTGTGTGTCTGTGAGTGAAGACTGTCTTACTTTCACTCGTTTGAAGCTCATCTATTGTTGAGATTAAGCAATTTCCAAGCATTTACTCCACACATTACTGGTTTACCTGTTTTATTTTTCTTACTTTATTTTGTGATTGTTCTGCTCTTCAATGGATTGCAAATTTTGATATTGACCTCAACATCTCGTTGTGGAATGATTCACACTGGTGTAGGGTAATAACCTGGAAATCTAAGATAAAACTAGTCACTGGTTTTCTGCCTTTCATTTGTGTTTCTGTGTGTGTGTCTTATAGCAGCGATGGCCCACAGAGGAGCTGTGAATCCTGTGCTGAAGTTCCAGACAACAGCCACTGGGTCCTGGTGAAGACTGAAGTTTCTACAGAGAAGAGCATCTCAACCTACAGCCTGAGCTCTCCTGCAGGGAGCTATGAGTGCTCAGAGTCTGGTCTGCGCTGGTCGTGTGCCGGTCTAGTCACCCTGCAGTACAGCTTCACAGATTGGCATGTCTATGCTGAAGAGCTGGCCCACATGCAAGTCAGACCAGCTGGTCCTCTGATGGACATCCGCCTCATGTCAGGAGAGCTGGAGGAGATCCATCTGCCACATTTCTTGTGTTTAGGGGGTTGTGAGGCGTCTGTGCGTGATGGTGTGAGAGTCCTGCATGGGCGGGACAGCGGAGTGTGTGTGGAGGAGTGTGAGCTGACCCGCCACCATGCCAGGCTTCTCCACCCCTCCTTCTCTCTGTTTGGGCTGGTGTATTACCTGAGGGATCTGTTTTCTCCCAAAGTCCACTGTGAGCTGCTGCTCTTCTGCACCCGCCCCGCTCCCCTGACTCTCCACGCCTACCTGGTGCCCAAAGACCCGGCTCTCATCCGGGACATCCACCAGGAGGAGAAGCTTGAGGGGGTAAGGATCCGCAAACCCGGCGCCGTGGGCCCGCTCCGGCAGGAGGCCAGTGTCCAGGTGAGGACGTCGTGCCGGTCGGAGATCCTCCCTGAGAAGATGAACCTGTGGCCGCTCTCCACTGCTAACTTCTGTGAGGTTTACATGGAGCAGCCAGAGGAGGGCTTTGATATGGAGGTTGTTAGCTCTCAGCACACAGAGCCCATCTGGAGAGCCAAGATCCGCAAAAACGACTACTGGCAGCCCAGCAGGAGTCCAGGACAGGTCGGCAGCCAGGAGGCAGCTGCCTTTGTGGACCAGAACAGGGCAGAGCTCATCAGCAGGGTGAGAGATGTGATGCCCATAGCTGACGAGCTCCTCTCCCAGGGCAACACGTTCTCATTCCCAACTCGTCAAAATGTGAAGCCTGGTCAGTGCCCTATAGCGTCAAGAAGTGACGCTTTGGCTACCTTCTAGCGTAATTTTTCGCAAGCAAGGATGTTTCTTATTAACAGTGTTTTGATGTAATTAACTGCACAAGGGTTGACTGTGTTAGCAAACCACATTTCATCATATATCATATCAACTTTTTCGTCGCATCTATTAATCAGCCCGACTTCCATATGATATATGATGAAATGTGGTTTGCTAACACAGTCAACCCTTGTGCAGTTAATTACATCAAAACACTGTTAATGTAATGAAAATCCTATGTACATCCTCTGAATCTCTCTTCTTGCCATATACAGAATTCATGTACTCTTATAACATGTGGGAATTGCTCAAATATAAACTTAACAAAAAGTACAACCTAAAACAGCAGTAACATATTTCAAAACACCAACAAACAAAACACCAACACACGTCATCTAGATGATCCATGTTAACGATTAAAACGGAGTGGGCGTAAGGTCCCTTGCCAGTGGCCAGCGCCCAGCTGACCTATATTTCGTTTGTGTCAACAGTAATGTTTAATTACTATTATATACTGTATATATGTACATAAAAACGTTATGATGTACAGTGCAATCGAAGTGCAAAAGAAGTGACTTAATTCACTGCGTCTTGTTCGCGGTTTTGGACGTTGCATATTTATTTTCCTAATTCAGTCCCATTCACTGCGTCTTGTTCGCGTTTTATTGTTTTTGAACGTGTAACCGGACGTTGCATATTTATTTTCCTAACTGTGTTTCCCGGACTGTGTTGTTGCTAACTTGACAGCTACGGTCTAATATGAGTCAATCAGACACCCTTGCGTCTAAAAATTACGCTAGAGAACTTGACAACTTCGGTCTAATAGGAATTAATGAAACACACTTGCGCGTCGAAAAATGACGCTAGAAGGTAGCTAAAGCGTCACTTCTTGACGCTATAGGGCACTGACCAAGCTTCACATTTTGACGAGTTGGGAATGAGAACGTGTTGCCCTGGGAGTCATTGTCCGGGAGACCTACTCTAACATCAAAGTTACCCCAACCAGTGAAGAGAAAATGAGGGTCCTTTATGACAGCATGAACACAGCTAAGGGCAAACTGGCCTTCTACGGGATCCTTCAGGCACAGCAGCGCCTCCTAGTAGAGGATCTGTGGAAAGTGTGACAACAGCAGGACACCCAGCCTGCCAGGGTCTACTATAATCTCAGAGATCCTGCCAAATTATGCTCCTCTTTCCTCCAGATCCTGGGTGTTTCTCAAAGTCAAGGATTCTTCCTCTGTATTATGGGTCCTTTTGAGTCCTTTCAAGTCGGGTCCTTCAAAAGACTCCTTCCTAGCATTCAGAGAACAAACAACAACAGTCTAGTGAGTGTGCAGGTGTGCATCATTGAAAAGTTCCCACCTTCAAATTCCGCACCACTGTTTTGTAAAAGGTCTCTGGTACGTGCGCATAGGATTCTGGGTGCTTTAAGAACACAGAGGAAACTTTAACTGCAGCCTTGAAAATTCTCTGGATCCTAGACATCATAATGGTCCTTCCTTGACTTTGAGAAACGCCCACTGGAGTCTCTGTGGTGGTGCACTTCCAAATACTGTGCCTGCTTCTCTGACCATCCATTAATGAGATCTGATTGAAAATGTACTGCGATATGTTTGATCCCTATATGAATGCTTTTTCAGAAAATCCATTGATATAAATATGTGACTTTGTGTCTTTTTCATGAACGTTAACAACCTTATTGGTAAACCCACAGCTTGATGCGCCCCCCCAGAAGAGAATGCGGAGTGAACCAAGAGGTATGGATATGGATGAGCCCTTGGCAAGTGGTAGTTTTTGTGTGTGGTTTAGTTTGTGGTTTTCTTCACTTCAACAGATGTGATCATATCAGTTTCAGGATTAGTAAGTACACAAGGGGATGTGGTGTGTGAAATTTTAAGTACTGATGTTTTTGTTTTTTTCGCCACCTTTAAATCATCACAATCCAGGACAGGCTTTTTTCTGTAGGCACAAGGTGGCCCTGGAGAGTCGTCTTCCCCGTGTCCTCAACCCCGTTCTAAGCCAACTCCAGATGAGGATGGTTATTAATGACCAGGAGCGGGAGGAGGTGATGAGCAAACACACCAGTGTGGAACAGAACTGTGTTCTGCTCACCATGATGCAAAGGAAAGGAGTCACAGCCCAGCAAGTGTTCTACGAAGTTCTAAAAGAGGCTGACCCATGCCTGGTGGATGATCTGGAAGGCTAATGTCAAGGTTAATGTCAAGTCTGATCAAAAGCAGAGTACTTTATCCAACAGACACAGCAACACGCAGTAGTAATGTACAATTAATTAAAATACAAATATATGAATACATTGAACATGGATTAAAAATGTTTCGTTAAGTAATCCAATTACTAAACCATAAATAAACAAGTATGTCAAATCTGGCCTGGACTCCTAAATCAATGGTATTGGTAGTCATTACTGTTCATTAAACAGTTTTAAAACCTTAAAAGAGGTTGCAAGAGGTTCTTCAGAGGTGGAGAGGTTGGATGAGGCTGTTTGGTGCTGGGCTGCAGTGGTAACCATGGTTAGTCAGCGAGGGATGACAATAAGCTGTTACTGGTGGTGGACATTGGCAAATATCTGGGGGGTTAATGCTGGATGGTCCTCCAGGGTTGCTGAGCTCTGGGGTGTTAATGCTGGATGTTCCTCCAGGGTTGCTGAGCTCTGGGGGGTTAATGCTGGATGGTCCTCCAGGGCTGCTGAGCTCTGGGGTGTTAATGCTGGATGGTCCTCCAGGGCTGCTGAGATGGAACTGATGCACTATGGACACCAGGAAGAGCAGGATGACAACAATGTAAAATAAACTATATACAACTTGTAAACTTCCAGGGAGTTAATTTCCCAAGTGTAGTGGCTAAAACTTGCAAATTAGTTTGACCACTTCTTGGAGTTCCGGTGTTTGCTTCTTTTAAATATATATTTATTGAATGAAGGGCACATTAGGGTTGTACAGACAATTACATAACAAAGGTAATAGAGTTATCCTTCAAGTGATTTTACAACAACTTAAACAACATAAACAACAAAAGCCAAAAAATCCCCAACCTCCCATCAGCCCTCCCTCCAACCCACAACCCTAATAAAAAGAAAATAAATAATAATAAAAAAGGAAAAAAAATATATATATACAAAGTAAAGAAATAAAGGCCAGCATATGGGGAAAATAAAATCTTGACATACAATATTATTCACAAGACTTGTTAAGGAAAAGAAAAGTTGTGGACTCGAGTGCTGGAAGTTGCTTGTTGGGTCTTGTTTTTCTCGCTGGCGGCTGCCCACCTGTCCAGCAGAGGTTGCCATGTTTTTTGGAAGTGTCTATGTTTGTTATTAATTATATAGCGGAGTCTTTCCATATGCAATACGTTGCCCAACTCTCTAAGCCACTGTTGGAATAGGGGGCCAGCGTCTGACTTCCACTGTTGCAAGATGAGGCGCCTGCCCAGCAGAGTACAGAGGGAAATGGCTTGCCCTTCATAACTTGTGATGTTGGGGTCATACAACACTGAACCAAAGATGGCAAGGAGTGGGTCTGGTGTAATAATTTTTCGGAATGCCTTTGAAATGTAGTCAAATATAAGAGACCAGAAGGATGTTAGCTTAGAACAAGACCAAAACTGATGAGTTAGAGTACCAGTATGTTGTTTACATTTATCGCACAAAGGAGAAATGTTGGGGTAAATGCCATGGAGCCTGGCTTTGGAGAAATGCAGTCTGTGGACTACCTTAAATTGAATTAGGGAATGCCTGGAGTTAATAGAGCTACTGTGGATTCTATCCATAATTCCCTTCAAAGCGGTTGAAATTTCCATGTTAAGTTCCTGCTCCCAATAGTTTTTCAACCTGTCAGTGGGCACTACTTCATGGCCCCTTAGCATATCATATAGAATGGAAACTGTGCACCTGCTTCCTGGTATAAGGCGTTGAAGACTGTCCAGTGTGATGTGTTTGGGCATATGCTCGTAGTGTGGTATATGAGTCTTAATGTAATTCCTAATCTGGAGGAACCTGAAGAAGTGTGCAGACGGTAAATCGTAGGTCTGTTGAAGTTGTTGAAATGACATTAGGTTACCTTCAGAGTACAGATCCCTCACAAACACAATATTTTTGTCTTTCCATCTGGAAAAGGCTAGATCCATCAAAGCAGGTGTAAAAGCATGGTTGTGACAAATTGGACTGTTTATGTAGACTTTGGGTAAATCAAGAAAAGATTGAATTTGTTTCCAGATTCTTAAGGAGTGAAGGATTACAGGGTTATTTATATAGGGCAGTGTTTTTATTTTTGCTGGGTTATTAAGAAGTGCTGGAAGGGAGGTGGCACCACATGAGGATATTTCTAAGCCATGAGGGCACGTCCCCTTGACTACTGGCGGTTGGCATACCATCTTTCCAGTATAGTAGCGCATTCAGATTAGCGGCCCAATAGTATAGCTTAAAGTTTGGCAACCCAAAACCTCCTTCTGCCCTACACTTCCCTAAGTGTTTTTGGGATATTCTGGCTCTTTTATTGTTCCATATGAAGGCAGATATGATGGTGTCCAGCTTTTTAAAATAATATAGGGGGATGAAGACAGGGATGTTTTGGAAAATGTATAAGAATCTAGGGAGGACAACCATTTTTATGGCATTAATGCGACCCACCATGGAAATGGGCAGAGTGTTCCAAAATTGGATATTCTGATTTAACTGTTGAATTTTGGAATCCCAGTTGCTGCTGAGGAGTTTCCCATGAGCCCTTGTGGCAATGATACCCAAAGTTTTGAATTGATCTTGTGTTATTTTAAAAGGAGTGGTGCGTAGAAAGTTTAGGTCAACTTTGTCTGATATGGGCATCAGTTCACTTTTTCCCCAGTTGATCTTATAGCCAGAAAAACTGCTAAAAGTATCAATTAGCTGTAGTAAAGGTGGGATGGATGATTTGGGGTGTGACATAAATAGTGTGATGTCGTCTGCAAATAGGGATATCTTATTCTCTAAATTGTGAATTTTAATTGGAGCAATGTCCTTGTTCAACCTAATTTGACTAGCTAGAGCCTCAATGGCTAGATTAAATAGATAGGGTGAACAAGAGCATCCCTGACGAACGCCCCTATGGAGGTGGAATGGTTGTGAGATTTCACCGTTAGTGAGAATTGAAGCTTGAGGGTGAGCATAGATGATCTCAATCCATTTAATAAAATCTGGGCCAAAGCCAAAGTATTTCAGGGCAGTCAACATGTACCTCCATTCAATGTAATCAAAAGCCTTCTCGGCATCCAATGCAATAACCACAGACTCCTCCTTTTGTTTCTGGTAAATGATGTTGAAAAGACGTCGTAGGTTGAAATATATATGTCTTCCTGGGACAAAGCCAGACTGGTCAGGGTCTATTAAGCTGGCTATGCACTTACACATTCTATTGGCCAACACTTTTCTGAGTATTTTTGTTTCCATCTGGAGAAGAGATATTGGACGATATGATGACATTTCCAAAGGGTCCCTGTCTTTTTTGAGAATCAAAGCAATGTTTGCATTGTAAAGTGTGGGGGGTAGAACAGAAGTTTCCTTAGCATGGGTGAACATGCGCAAAAGCAATGGGGCGAGACTAGGTGAGTATCCCTTAAAAAACTCAATGTTGAACCCATCCGGGCCAACGGCTTTGTTGTTAGGGAATTGAGAAATAGCTGTTTTGATCTCCTCCAACGTTATGACGGCATCCATTGCCTCTGCTGCTGTTTCGTCCAGTGAAGGGAGCTGGCTATTCTCTAAAAAGTGATTCATTATCTGCGGATCTGTGGAGTTTACTTTAGACTGGTAAAGGTCCTCATAGAATGATGCAAAAGCCTTGTTTATCTTGACTGGATCAGTTGTGAGGTTGCCCTGTTTGTCTCTTATTTTGTGAATAGCGCGTGTCGCCTGTGAGTGCCGCAGCTGTCTTGCAAGAAGTCTGTGAGGCTTGTCACCCAATTCAAAATATTTTTGTTGTGTTTTAGCAAGTAAAGAGCCAACTCTTTGAGAAAGTATAGTATTATATTCATATTTTAAGTTGGTGATTGTCTCAAGAGTGGTGTCATTGGGATTATTCTTATATGAATCTTCTTGAAAAGATAGGTCACGTTCTATAGCTTTTTGTCTGCTGCCTTCACTTTTCCGCTTACTGGAGACATAAGCTATGATATGGCCCCTGATGACAGCCTTTAGAGTTTCCCACAGGATGGAGTCGTTGACGTCGCCAGTGTCATTTTCTGTAATAAAGTGAGAAATCTGAACTTGAAGGTGGTTAGTAAACTGTTCGTCCGCTAAAAGTGTGGGGTCAAAACGCCCTGATTGCGTCGAGCTCTACCTACCCCTATTTTGAGTACCATGGATATTGGCGCATGATCTGATATTAAAATAGGTTGGTATGTTACAGTTTCCACTGTTGATAACAGTTTTGAGTCGAGTAAAAAATAATCAATACGGGAGTATGACTTATGCACTGGAGAGAAGAAGGAATAGTCCCTCACTGTTGGATGAATTAGCCTCCATATGTCAACTAGGTTGAGATTGTTTAGTGTTTAGGCGAATACAGGAGTTTGATTTTTGAAGGGATTTGGAAAACTGTTTATCCAGAAGAGGGTCTAACACGCAGTTAAAGTCCCCCCCTAGTATAATATTAGTACTGGAGATGTCTGGAATCAAATTAAAGACCTTCTGAAAGAAGTCAGGGTTGTCAAAATTAGGTGCATAAAGGTTGACAAGTGGTATTGGAAAAGAGTTTAGGGTTTCAGACACTACTAGAAACCTACCATTGGGATCATTAATTGTAGAGGAATTAATGAAAGGGACATTTTTTCTAATTAGGATCGCCACCCCCCTAGCTTTAGTAGAGAAATTAGCTTCATACTGTTGATCTACCCAACTGACCTTAAGTTTACCTTTGGCGGTATGTTTAATGTGTGTTTCCTGCAGAAACATTATATCTGCAGACAATGATTTCAGATGTGCAAATACCTTAGCGCGTTTCATAACATGACTAAGACCCCTCACATTCCAACTGACAAACTTATAGCCACTTCCATGCACTTGAGTTGTAGAAGTGTCATGTGCTATTATCTAGCTTTGTAAAGCAGAGTAAATATACACCATCAAGAGAAAAACGAAAGATAAATATATCAGCTGGCAAATAAAGATAAAAATTAAATAAAACCAATAACCAATCCCCCTCCCCCTCCCCCCCATAGCCTGGAGACTACCAAAGAGGTAACTCCCACTGCTGCATGGTATCTCCTGGGTTCTCATGTCTCAAACTCGCAACCCACCAGGCTATAAGTCTACCCCTCCCTATATAATAACAGTTACAACAAAACAATAATGTTACAATAAACACCTTGTTAACACACAGCACTTTTTGAACAAGACACTTGTAGCCAAGTTTTTAAAGGGACAACATGCATGCCGATGGATATAATCACAGAACGAATTGTTAATCATTATATAATTACTTCTAAAGTACATCTAGCGATAACATCAGAAAGGAGAATGCATCTATCCAAGGCACAGGCATGAAGTAAAGCTTAGTAGACTGTTAGAAAAGCAAGCAACATAAAAATGAAGCGAACTGCTGACCTGTTTAACTCACGTCAAGTAAAAAAACTCACAGTTCGTATGGTTAACAGCTCACATTGGATCTCGTCGCCTAAAGTCTGTGTTGTGGTATGGCTGTTGAAATATCTGTACTCACGCTGCCCCTTGTCAGCGTAGTATGATCCATCTACTCGCTCGGTTATGGACGTTTAAACGAAGACACAAGCGCTTGAGCCTCTTGGGGAGAGAATAGCCGTTTCTTGCCTTTGTCAAGCGTGACAAACAGCTTAGCTGGGTAGTGAAGTGTAGGTTTGAGGCCAAGGTTGTAGAGGTCCTTCATGACATCTCGGTATTCAGAGCGCTGATTCAAAACATCCGGACTGTAGTCTTCAAAAATGTGAATTGGATTGCCACGATACTGGAGTTTACCTCTCATCTTGCGGGATTCACGTATCACCCGATCGCGAACTTGGAACTTGTGAATGCAAATAACAACTGATCTGGGTTTATCCTCCGGTTTTGGCTTAGCGGTGAGGGCACGATGGGCACGGTCCAAATCTGGTGTTGTAGGAAGGGCATTTTCCCCCAACACCTCCACCAGCAGCCCAGCAAAGAATTCCGTGGGACGTGAGCCCTCGACTGACTCAGGTAGGCCAATGATACGTATGTTGTTCATTCTGCTACGTCCCTCCAAATCCACCACCTTTGCTTGTAGCTTAGCATTGTCGTTGGCTAGGGCTGAGCAGCTAGTTTCCAATTCCCTAATGCTATCACTGACCGAATTGGCACTGGCCTCAAGGGATAGCAAACGAATGTCATGGTCATCGACTTTGGATTGCATAGTGTCCAGTTTTCTCTCGAGGGTTGAGAAAGCGGATCTGAATTCCGTCGAAAGGGCCACTCTGTGTTCTTCTAACATGGCGGCTATGGCGTCCATATCCGAACGGCCAACAGCTACGCTATCTTTGGCTGAAGTTTCGTCCTTTCTCGTAGTTCTGCTGGTTTTTGTGGCCATCTTCTCACAGGGTCGATTATTAGGGGTTAATAGTTGTAGGTTAGTTATCGTAGGGTAGGGAAAAAGGGGCTAAATGTTATACATTTATAAAGTAGGTGGGAGCGTGAAGTAAGTGCGTCTACTCCATGCTCACGACGACCGGAACTCCCGGTGTTTGCTTCTTGAACGTGTGATCAAATAGAGTCCATGAGACGAGACGTGGATATAATGAACTTGAATCCGTTTATTTGTTACATCAAATGTAAATTAAAGCATTGAAGTCTTTGTCTTTGTTTCTTTGTTCTATGTTCAGCTAAGTTCCATGTTCTGCACGGTTCACGATCACGTTTCCTTGCCAAGGTCACGCTCTCACTGTCACGTCATGTTCACGGTCAATAATGATACGCGCAGGCCGGAACTCTCTACTCTCCTTGGCCTGGCACACCTTTATGCTATTGTCAATTCATTTCTGACCTATAGGGGGTACACACTCAGAAACAATTACAATTGTCCCACTTTGGAAATTAAATCACTAATAACAATAATAAGTCACACAAACTAAATTATAAACTCAAATACTCAAAAGGACTTATATGGCTTCTACACAACGGCCCTTAACCCTTCAGGGACAGAGGCCTGTTTGACTTTTTTAGGAAGTCTAACATGCCTTGATGTTTTTGTATATTTCCCCTAGCTATAAGTATTGATGCACAAGTGGCTTTGATGATTATGTTATAGAGGACATCAGCAATAACAACATTAGAGTAAAATGAATGTAGTACAATCAAATTGTATTTAAATCAAATGTTAAATCACCCTTACACATACCTTTATTCAGAGGTGCTCAGAATTTGTACAAAAAAACATTGTAAAGATTTTGAGCTAAGACCTTTGAACTCTGAAACTTGTAAACATAGGTGTTGGCTATACATATGTGAGTTTAGCATTCAGAAACTGTGTGTGGTTTTACTACTACATATTTATAATAGCAGAGTAACCCGTTTCTCTCCCAAATGTGTCTCCCTACAAATCCATATTGATGAGTTACCTGGCAGACCTCAGACAAAGACAATGGCCATTGCATAATGGCCCTGGAATGTCTTTGTGGCTCACTTCCCCCAAAGGTTTTCACGCCACACCATGGCCCAATGGAGATCACTGAATCACCATTACTTATCATATGAATGGCTGTCATTTGCTAATGGGTGGGTCCTTAGGAGCAGAAAACTCACTGACAGACTGAAAAGTGCATCAGCTCAGCTATATTCTTCTTACAAAGTACTTATTTATATTTTATTTTCGAACTTTGTATATTTCAAAAGAAAAGGGTCCAAGGTTCATGCGGGTTGTCTTTATATGTCTGTAGGACAAAAACTTGCGGAGTTTTGACAATGTGAAAAAAATATCCCACCGGTGGGTCCCTGTCCCAGAATGGTTAATCGTGTGCATGGGCAACTATTACAATGTTCAAAATTATAAAGGAGCCTTAATTCATTGTAGTTTACTGTAATTCTTAAACCATTAACTCAAACATATCATGAGTAGGTATTACTTATCTCTGGCCAATGACTATGGTCATCTTTTCTGTTCCTTCCAGAAGCAGACAGAGCTTGGTTACTGGCCTCTCAAACACACCAGTCTTCGTAATAATTTTCACTGTCCAAACCTCTGGAATCTGGTTGGACTTCTATTCGTCTTCCAAGGTTCCAAGACCCACGAGGGGCTGAACTGTCCACCACCATCACAATGTCTTCTACTTGGAATCCTTTCTTCACTGCAGTCCATTTTTGTCTTTTCTGTAACAGGGGTAGGTATTCTTTCGTCCATCTCTTCCAAAAGAGATCGGCAAAAAACTGAACCGGTTTCCAGCGCCATCTGAGTATGCGTCTGACTTCTGAAACAGTCCAGGGGGAAAAGCAGGATGGCCCTTCGTCCCGTCTGATGGCTTCTTGTCTGATTGCAGAGACACCTTACACTGTTTCTGTCTATTCACACTGAGAACAAGAAGAAGGTTTCTCAAGTTCAAGTACCACACAACAGCTCTTTTTAACTTATTCCAACTTGAAAAGTATTCAAACAACTGCAATGCTGGATTGTTCTGTGTCTTGATCACAGCACTGTACACTGATGTGCATCTCTTGATCTCAAGGTCATCCTGTGAGAGTGGCATGGCTTCTAATGGGTTCTGTGGCCCCTCATCTTCTGATTTCCACAGGAACTCTGGTCCGTGGATCCACTTTCTGCATATGTTCTTTTCTGAGCATTCTGTCTACTCCAACAGCTAAGACAGCCACCACAAGTTCCAGGCGTGGTATTGTTGTCTGCTTCAAAAGGTGCTACTCTGGCTTTGCCAAGCATAAAAGCTACATGGCCAGTGTGCTTTCCCTCTGTCAGTCTTCGATAGCTTACTGTTCCATACGTGTCGTCACTAGCGTCTGAGAAGTGATGGAGTTCAATCTGTGTGGACCTTCTGATTCCATCTGGTTTCACAGAGTGTGCCACTCTGAAGTGTTCCAGTTTGTCAAGACTGGTCAGCCATTTCCTGCAGTTCTCTGATGCAGCCTGTGGTACTTCCTGGTCCCGGCTGCACTTGTTTCTGCAAAGATCCCATTTGGTTGGGTGGAATCCTCCCTTGTGGCAAACACAGGTTAGGTCTTTCACCAGGTCCATGGCTTCATTTTCTGCTTCAAGAGACTTAAAAAAATCAACATAAAAATAGTTTTCAATAGTGCTTATAACTTCTTGATCAAAACAGCTGCAATTGTCTTTGGCAGTTTGTCTGAGCGCAAAGTTTGCGCAGCTCGGAGACGACACTGCTCCTTCCAGCTTCGCAACTGATATTCTGTTGACAGTAACATTCTGACGCCCACTGCTGTCATGTCACCGTCATCTAGAGGACCATTAACAACCCATCCCAATAAGGTCTTCACAGCATATGGCCCATTTTCACGACTGTTTATAATTTCCCATGGTTCAATTGCTTTGGGAGCATTGTTGCCAATCAGCAGCTCCACATCAGCCTTGATTTTTGGGGTCTGGATCTCAGTTAAGTAAGGCCATCTAAATAGCTCTTCTGTCTTTGGAATGCTGTCGGTGTCTACCGGCATATTCTTTTGTGTGTACACCTCAGGGAGTGCAATAAAGTTGTTTTCTTTCAATGCACTAACCTCTATTCCATTCGCCATGTAGGCAATCACAGATTGTTCTTGATTCATTGTCCTTAACAGGATCTTGGTCCTTTTTCCCCTGATGTTAAAGCTTGTTCCAGCGATTTTATGTGGCATGCAAATGGCACTTTATAGGTCTTCATTGTAGAGTTTGTGATTTGCGCGACTCTCGTGAGTTCTTATATGAACAGCCTTTTGGTTGACAGATTTATACAGAGGGAAATTTCATGAATGTATGGTTAATAACGTGATAGCCTGAAGAGGTGGTGTTATGGAATGTATATTGAAGGTATACTGTTGGTAACTGGGCATGTTTTTTTTTTTACAAGCTTTGAATGTTTTTGTGCAAGTGGAATTAAGAGGGGGAGAATGTAACAGTGAATATTTGGTTTCTTCCTCTTGCATCCTTTTTGTGCTTTTTAATCATACTGAGCCATAAGTCATGCTGTTGGGGAAATAGTGACCTCTAGTGGATATGCATGTTGAGCCGAGTGGCTCTCCTCCGAGTTCGGAGGATTTGTGTCAGGGTGAGTTTCTACACTATCATCCTAGAATGCAATGACTGAATGATTAAGGAAATGTGTTCCACATTCTGTCCTTATGTAAATAGTGTGTTTGTTTAAGTAATTATGCACATCTGAATGTATATATTATCGAAGTTCAAAATAACACTTTGGGATAGCTAATATTTCATCTCCTTCTTACATAAGCATAACATGTTGTGATCCACGCTACTGCACTTTGGAGTCCCAACTCATTGTCATTTGTTCCAGGTCAATAAACTGAAGAACTGGACCCACGTCTCCTGGCTTCTTCATTTCATTTCATTTATTTATTTCATTTAGCTGACGCTTTTATCCAAAGCGACTTACAAGGTATACGCAATATTTCGGCTTAAGTAAACTGCACAACGCAGACAAATTCATAGGGGTTACACACACACAGGCAGAGCAACCTCTTGCTCTCTCTGGGTTCCTCCTGAATACTGTGTGGTATGTGTTTGTTTGTCTTTCATGTCCTAAGGCATTAATTATTTACATCAGTTGTCTGTCTGTCTGTCTGTCTGTCTGTCTGTCTGTCTGTCTGTCTGTCTGTCTGTCTGTCTGTCTGTCTGTCTGTCTGTCTGTCTGTCTGTCTGTCTGTCTGTCTGTCTGTCTGTCTGTCTGTCTGTCTGTCTGTCTGTCTGTCTGTCTGTCTGTCTGTCTGTCTGTCTGTCTGTCTGTCTGTCTGTCTGTCTGTCTGTCTGTCTGTCTGTCTGTCTGTCTGTCTGTCTGTCTGTCTGTCCACATTTTAGGAAATGCAGGTTGTTGCCTGGAGAGGGCGCACTTGCGTCCCGTTCAAGGGAAATCCCCGCGAACAAGACGTTCTTTTATCCTCCCGAGATTTGGCTGTTAGACTCATCGAGAATGAGCTCCCGGATTTAGGTAGGAAGTGACATCTAACACTCAAAATATTATAATACTTTATATGTTATCATACTAATAACATCATTTTTCAATTAGACACCGAATTTGACAACTGAAGCAATTCCATTTGTTTGTTCCACACTGAAAGAAACTACGGTGAGTGAACACGTTATGATCAATGCTAGTCATTGCGAGTCAATGCAAGTCATTTTACATTGCCTAACCTGCATTTGTTGCCTACCACAGTCACTTGAGAGTAGGGATGAGAATTGATAGAATTTTAACGATTCCCATGCCTTATCGATTCCTTATCGATTCTTATTGGGCAAGGGGTGAAAACAAATTACATTCATTTTCTTTTATATAATTTTCTATAATGCTGCACACACCATATACAGTATGTATTCATACACATTTG
>NC_137928.1:1842653-1892653 GCF_963457725.1 Sprattus sprattus
AACAAACACACACTCATTGCAGTGGGAACCAAACACACACACACAAACACACACACACACACACACACACACACACACACAGACACACACGCTACCTCAGTCATTTCCCTGTATGTCACTCACACACAAACAAACCCCCAGTGCAGGGTGACCCAAACACACTCACACACACGTATGTTGTTGTGTGTTAACACTCACTCTAGAGTCTCTAGTTTGCAGTGGGGATTCTTGAAGAGGTCTGAGAGATTCTGAACTCCAGCATCATGAATCTCATTCTTTCCCAGGTCTAGCTGCTTCAAACTGCAGGAGGTTGATCTGGCAGCTGATGCTAAAGCAGTACAGCTCTTCTCTGTGAGGGAACAACATCTCAACCTGGGAGAAACATAATGACACATCTGATTATTACACTCACACACACCATACTTCCTCATCACAATGAACTACACACATACACACACAGAGCAGTACAGGCACACACACCCCGTTCCTCACTCGTTATACTATACAACACACACACACACTCATTGCAGGGTGACTCAAACACACAGACTGTACCTCATTCAGTACACTGTATCACACACAAGAACACAAGCACACAAAATCATTGCAGTGGGACTAGGAATGGGAATCGAGAACCGGCACTTTTTAACCTCATTGTTCAGCACGGTTCGTGCACGATTCGCGGACCTTCCCCCAACATTTTTACAAACGTGTTTGAATTCCCCTTAACTGCTCGCGACCAAGACAAATACTTTTTTTCGGAAACAAGCCTTAATAATAAAAGCCATATATGTACTCTACGAAACTGTGTTGTTATTTTTCGCTGAAGTACATTTAATTCCTTGTTCTTAATGAAATTACCTTTGTACTACACACTGCAACCTAACTTTGGTTTGACTGCTGGTTTTACAAAAATGGCTATTCCTCATTTCCACGATATAATTACCAAGTAGTATCTGACTAAAAAGCAGGAATGCTAGCAAGCTGGCTAAGCTACTTATGTTAAGTGGGTGGATGCAGCCGTCATCTCGAATTGATATATTTTGTATTGACGTTTTCCTGGTCTTATTTGTTTGCTGTTAACATAGTAATAGTGTTTTAATAGTAGTAATACAATCAAACTAATAGTGTTGTTTACATAGTAAGAAGAGTGTTCATGTGCATGTGTGGATAGTGCAAAGAGTCCTGCGCTTGTGTGTGTGAGGATAGTGCAAAGAGATATAAATAGTAAAAAAAAAACAAGTAAAGACTGTCCAAGGGGCTAGTTTAGAAAAAAACGATGGGCAGTGAGATGGGAAAAAGTGGAATAAAGTGAGATGAGAAGGGGAGGGCAGACTGAGGTAGACTCATGCAGAGAAGTCCATCTCCCTCCCACTCCCCTTCTGTGTGGCGTCGTATAGCTGTATGGCCCTGGGGACAAAGGACTTCCTCAGCCTGTCCGATGAGCATGACAGTGACAGGAGTCTGCCACTGAAGATGCTCCTCTGTCTATTGAAAGTACTGTACAGTGGGTGGGGGTCATTGTCAAGGATGGTCAGCAGCCTACTCAGGGTCCTCCTCTCAACCACTGTTGTTAGGAAGTCCAGTTCGGTGCCAACAACAGCTCCTGCCTTTCTCACCAGCCTGTCGCCCTGCATCCCTCTTCTTTCTGCTGCCTCCCCAGCACACCACAGCATAAAAAAGGACACTGGCCACAACAGACTGGTAAAACATGCGCAGGAGTTTGTTGCAGACATTGAAGGAACTCAGCCTCCTCAGGAAGTAGAGTTGGCTCTGACCCATCTTGTATATGGCATCTATGTTGGCAGACCAGTCCAGTTTACCAGATGAACTCCTAAGTACTTGTAGGTGTTGACCACCTTCACACTGACACCCTCAATGGAGACTGGTAGCAGAGGAGGCTGAGACCTCCTAAAATACACCACCATCTCCTTGGTCTTAGAGGTGTTCAGCTGCAGGTGGTTATGCCTACACCACTGCTCAAAGTTGTCCACCAGGCTCCTGTACTTGCCCTCCTGTCCATCCCTGATACACCCCACAACAGCAGAGTCATCAGAGAACTTCTGGATGTGGCACGACTCTGTGTTGTAGGTGAAGTCTATATGTGTACAGGGTGAACAGCACTGGTGAGAGCACAGTCCCATATATTCAGCATATATTCTCACATATATTTGTCTCACAGACAAGTGTGCAATTAGCACCTAACCCCACCCCATTCTATAAAGATCTAGTTACCATGTTGCATATATCTTATGTTTCGTGTCATTTTGTGTTTTACAAAGTTGTTTTGGAGATGTTCAGTTTTGCTTACTCAGTTATCTATAGTTTTATTTTCGCTGGGTTGCTTGTATAACATTTGCCAATTGATTTTTTTTTTTCAGAAATGTCCCTGCACAAGACACACCTGTCCTTTCCCCTCTCCCAACACCCCTCAGCTCTTTTGACCTGCCAGGACCGTCAAGGCCTCCTCCAGCTCGAAGGCAAATGAAGGCCAAAAGGAGAGTGAGGCCATCCTCCGGGATAGCAAAAGCATGCATGGCTGCTTCCTTCAAAAGGAGGAGACCTGCCCCACTGGAGGATAGAGGCCAAGCTGTTGGTTCTGAGGAAAATGTTTGCCCTTCACATATTCCTGCAAGGCAGAAGTGCCGAATCTGCAAGTCATCCACTATATGGCTATGTGAAGCTTGTGACGTGCTCCTGTGCATTATCCCAGGGTGGTGTTGCTTCAGATTTTGGCATAAGCGAGTATGATTTTTTACTTAAATATTTTCTTTAATGTATTTTGTTATATACATATTTGTAAATAGTTATTTTTTGTGTGCAGTTCATTTTCCCTTTGCCTCCTAAATCCAACCCCTCATCCACGTTGTAGGAGGTGGTAACAGCACATTACATGTTAGGCATTGTAATTGTTCTGGCTAACAGGGCTCTGGTGTTGACATTTTTTTTTCATTTTGATTTTATTTTATGAAAGACTGTGACCACTGGAACAAACCTCAAGACAGGCTTCACCTCATATAAGTACAAAACCACATAATAATTTATGATAATGTACTTCTAAGTGGATTTGGGTAGGTTTTTGGGTACATTTTGGATAGCCCAGAGACCACCATGTATATTCTTACAAGAAAATAAAGTACAATTCAAATTTTTACATTGAAATTAATTTAAATTGGTTTGTTGTAGTACAGATGGCAAGAAAAAAGTTTGAATGCTGGATATACAGTGACTTTTGTATTTGGTGATTTTGGAGAGGTTATGATACACTTGGAGACGTCTAAAAAGACACCATGTGGAAACTGATGTGTAGCACTTGTAAACCTTTGTCTATCTGCTTCAATTTTTTTACACACACTGTCAAGATGTTGTTGAATTAGGAAATACAGGTTTTGGTTTCCTCTGACATTCAAAACCCAGTTCTATACTGAAGAAAACAAACAAACAAAAAGGTTGGTATTTATTTTCCTGACAAATCCTTACTTTTGCTGCTCGGAAATGTAAACTAAAATTATATAATAAACACTTTAACTAATTTCAGTTGATGGCCCAAGTTTCTTCTTAAGCCATGAATGGTTATTATGCAATGTGTAGAACCAGAGATATTCAAGTTTTAAATGAAAGAGAGAGAGCAGAGCAAAATAGGCGGAAATGGTCAAAAACACCCTGCTGGGCAGTGGGGTTAAGAACCGGTTCCCAGTGGACCGATTCCTTGGAATCATTAGCCATTTCAATTTGATTATCAATCCTAAAAATAAAAAAGTATTAGCGTTTCCGATATAGATACTTATGGAAGCCCGTTTCCGCCACGTAAAAGAAAAGAAAATGCAGGTCAAAACTCATTATTTTGAGATAGTACCTCATTATTTTGACATAGTTATCTCATTATTTTGAGAAAGTATCACATTTCTTTTAGATAACTTCTCAACAGGACCAGACCAGTCATTGTAGCCTATTCAAAGGCGCTACATATTCCCTATTATTACAGTAGATAAGCTGGAGATGATGGACTTGATT
This sequence comes from Sprattus sprattus, assembly GCF_963457725.1. Taxonomy (NCBI): domain Eukaryota; kingdom Metazoa; phylum Chordata; class Actinopteri; order Clupeiformes; family Clupeidae; genus Sprattus; species Sprattus sprattus. Next base: position 1,846,668 of record NC_137928.1, read on the forward strand.
ATTGAAGATTATTTCAGAAATTGGTATACAAATGCTGACATTTCGGCTCGATTATCTCAGGTGCACAATAATTAATATTTGTAAAAGAATTCTAGAAAGAGTGCTTCAGATGAATTAGCTGTGGCGAAGACGCAGAAGTAGCCGATTTCATCCATCGCCAATTACAGTCCTCTGGAATTACATTACTCCTCGCTCCGCAACGTACACCACCAGCGGTGGTTCCCCGTGCTTGGACATAGAGTGACAGTCTGGGGAAATGCCGTTTTCACTGCCGTGCAGAAAAACTTTGCATTGCGGCAATGTGTGTTTTTTCAGGGCCCGTGATCCAATCTCACTTTCAATGAGCGACCATGCTGCATTACTGAATCAATGAAATCTTTAAGTATGTCATGTGCTACACATAATTCGGGCCACAACTGACATAGACTCTACGGCTCAGGCGGTGCCGTGTACGGAGATCCTTGCCACCACCATCCATTTGATGCAGCAAGAGACAAACTCTCTGTCTGTGATGACCCCTGCCATACAACACTTCTGTTACATCCACCTGTAGCCATGTTGTTGGCCAGAGGACTGCAATAAACTAACCCTTCTAGCACTAAGGTGCCCCGTGGGGCACTTGGTGGTATTTTTAGTAATAGAATTTTAAATCTCCGCGAGTTTTTGTTCCACAAACATAAAACTAACACCCACAGCAGCCTTGAACCCTTTACTTTTTAAATATATACAGTTTGAAACAAAAGTATAAATAATCACTTTGTAAGGAGGATATAACTAATCCCTTGCACATTTCAGCCTCTGAGTGAGGTTTTGACCCTCCCATTAGCAAATGACAACTATTCATATGATAAGGGCATGGTAATTCAGTGATCACCATTGGTTCCTGATGTGTCAAGAAAACCTGTAGGGGGTAGTGGGGCACAAAGACATTCCAGGGCTATTACGTCATGGCCATTGTCTTTGACCAAGGTGTCCCAGAATGTTCACACCTCTCTCATCAATATGCATAGTGGTCTAAGTGAAGAAAAGTGTCACTTTCTATATTACTCATAATTAGTATAGAAACCACACACACTTTCTGAATGCTAAACTCACCCATGTGGAGCAAACACCTATGTTTACAAGGTTCAGAGTAAAAAAGAAAACTTCCAAAATATTAACAATTTGTTTTTGCACAAAGTCTGAGCACCTTTAAGACTAGATTTAATTTTAGTGTCTTTAGATTTCATTTTAATAAAAAAACTTGTTTTACTACATTCCTTTTACTTTCATACATTTTTTGCTGAAGTGTTCTAGAATATAATCATGAATGCCACTTTGGCCTCATGGTTTTTAGTTGGGTGAAATATACAAAAATATCAGGCATGGCAGAATACTTAAGAGTCAAAAAAGGACTTAGTGTTGGAAGTGTTAATGTTGTGCTCCTGAGATAATCGAGACAAAATTTCAGCATTTGTATACCTACGTCTAAAATAAACTTCAATAATCGAGTCCATCTTCCCCAGCTTATCTTCTGTAATAATAGCAGATAGGCTACAATTAGGCTACAATGACTGGTCAGGTCCTGTTGAGAAGTTCTCAAAATAATGAGATACGCTCACAAAATGATGAGATACTATCTCAAAAAAAATATGAGATATGTCAAAATAATTAGTTGTGAACTGCATTTTTTTCTTTAACGTGCCGGAAACGGGCTGTGGGATAAAAAATATATGTTTCACATTTAATTAAGTAGGTTAGTATAGGATTCCATAGTATAACATACATTGAATTGGTAACTTAGTGTGGCCATGTATTCTGTCTGACCTGTTGGGTAAGGTTTGATGAGCTAAGAGAGTTACTCAATGCTTGGGGTAAGGGGATCCTAGGTAAATATTCTTATCTATAGTGGAGGACGAGGTGGCCACAGTGTAAGAGTACGAGGGAGGGGTTTTAGGTATAAGAGCTCAGTTTGCCCAGAGACTGATGGGCATTGTTGTGGGACATTTCATGAACATGGATTGCTTGTAACAATGCTCCCGATATCGTTAATAAATCTGCAGTACCACTCCAGTTGTCTGTAAGTAATTTTGACCACAGGGCTTCCATAGATACATAGATATTTTAGATTTTTTTTGGTTTTGATTCTGGTATCGATATAAGTGCCATTTAGGTATGTCACTCACATGCAGCTTGTTTTAGACTGCAGCCAACATGTCGTCTAGGCAGAGTCATTCAAAAGTGTGGTAATGTTTCACGCGAAAAGATGACCACAGGGCAACTTGCAATGCTTGCAAAACGTCTCTTTCATCAAAGGGGCGAAAAACTACCATTAATCCGAAACATTTGTCCATACTGCGATAACTTTGCAGGAATGTCGCGTTTTTGACACTATGGAGTGACGTTAACACTAAAAGGTCTATATCCCTCGTCCGGGATATTTTTATTTTTGAGTTTTCGTCTTAGAGACATAAAAAGAACAACCACGGAAACATTGAACCATTTTCTAATATTATTGCTGCGGTCTTCTAGAATAGAATCATATATTCCATTTGTGCATCAATGTTTTTAGTTAAGCAAAATGTACAAAAACATCAAGGCATGTCAGACAACTTAGAGTGTTAATGAATCTTAACCAAGCAACAGCAGTGTGGCTTACATTAGCGCTCCATCTGTTAATATCAAAGGTAAACTCTAACAGTCTATTTGTGTTAGAGCCATTTGTTTTATTGTGCAAACCAGCTTTTACTAAACCAGCTTTTACTATGTGTTTATGTCAGTTTAATTTTACTTCAAAGTGAATACTATTGAAAAAACAGCATGTTCAAATATTATTTAGCACAGCGGTTCTCAAACTCTGGTATTTCAAGGACCCCTAAACTGGAAGAGGATCCCTAGGATATGGATCTCTGGACCCCACTTTGAGAGTTTGTTGACCTTTTCTTCAATGTTTTTTTGGTTATTAAAACATGTCAATGTATACATACATACCTAATATGCTGTGCATCATCTATTCAGAGAATATTATATATTAAAAAAAATAATGTAAATAGACCCGTTTGTACTTTTTTTTTAAATCAATAAGAGAATCAATAAGGAATTGAATCGATAAGCAAGAATTGGAATGGAATCAGATTCGTTAAAATCGTATCAATTCTCATCCCTAAGTGGGACCCAAACACACACACACACTAAAGTGTGGATCGGGCCGATTTTTTCTGTTCGAGTCCGGCCATCGTCCGACCGAGCAGTGTTCGAATCCGAACCGACCCGGACAGGCATTAAGATATTTGTGTCCGAGTCTAACCGCGCCCGACATAATTAAAATCACATTATTTCATAGACATACTATTGGCACACGTAGCCTATAATGTAGCCTATAATGCTTGTGCGGAAAGTCCGATTTTATCAATCAACTTGAAAAGGGCATTCGGAATGTCAACACAGATAAGCGGAGCCCATCAGCGCATGCAGCACACACGAACGTCAGCACAAGAGGCCGGGCCCATATTAAATTAACATGAGCCTACCAAATTTGACAGAACAGCTGAACAAAATCCAAACATACAAAAGTTTCGGTAACACTTTCTATGAAGCCCAGCGTTATAAGGCCCTATAAGGACATTATAAGGGCCTTAATAATGACTTATAGCGATTGCTACAATGACTTATAGCTACTTTATAACTACGTATAATGTCTTCATGATGACTCATAATCACCTTTATGATACATTATATCAGTTCATTATGAATGGTTATAATTAAAGACGGAATAATGCATTATAAATATCTGACTGTCGGGTAACACTTGCTATGAAGCCTGCCTTTATAAGGTCCTATAAGGACTTTAATGATGACGTTTAAAAGTAGCTATAAGTCATCGTAGCAATCGCTATAAGTCATTATTAAGGCCCTTATAATGTCCTTATAGGGCCTTATAACGCTGGGCTTCATAGAAAGTGTTACCAAAGTTTCTGTTACCACCTAATCCTAGGTCTTTTAATGAAATTCAACAAATCAACACAATTAGCAAAAAAAGTAAAAGTGAACAAACCAAAAGCAGCATATTGAAATGAACCTCGCCGCACACACACGCCAAACATAGGCATAAGATAACACAGAAAATAGCCTACACAAATAAATGTCAAGAGTTTATGGGCCTAGGTCTGTAAATTAAATTAACACCAGGAGTGCTCCCAGAGCAGTAACAAAATAAACGGAACACAAATGGTTTATAAATAAATAACAAAAAACACTCTTACCATTTGAATGCATGTACAGAATCCGTCAAAATCTAATCCATGTTCTTATGGAGGAAAAGGATTGCATCAACAGTGGATGGCTTCAAAGCAGTCCTCCTCTGCTCGATTGTCCTGCCAGCAGCGCTGAAGTTGCGCTCACTGCTACTGCTGCTGGCTGGTATGGCAAGGATGCCGCGGGCAAGGACACTGAGCTTCGGGAATTTGAGTTGCTGATCTCTCCACCAGCCCAAAAGATCTATCATCCTGCATTGTATGGTTTTGAGTTGAGTACATCTCGACTTCGTCCGCGCCCTCTGCCACAGGTAAATTTTCCCACTCATCAAAGTCAACGGAAGCTTTCTTGGGCGCTGGTTCTCCAGAGGCGGCCTCCTCAGTGCGGAGCTCACTGAGCTGTCTCCGAACTTCCAGGTGAAGGTCGTCTCTTTCTGAAGCGGGCAGCATTCGGAGCTGACTGTATTTAGGCCAAAGGAAAGTTGCGATTTTGTGGAGTCCTTTTATCTCCACTTTACGCAAAATCCAACTGAGATGCCGCGCGTGGATGGTTGATTGATAGGGGCTGTCAGTCGTCTTTCTGTTGCAGTGCAGTTTCTTGTTCAGACGCTCGAACCACAAAAACACCAGATTGATCGTCGGATATTGGTCCCCTTCTAGTTCGCGCTGGGCATCATAGAAAGGCTGCAAGAACTCGACAAGAAAGTCAAGGGCATCTGGGGATACATCATCCAGCCGCCAGCCCTCTGCACGGTCATCCAGCTTCTCACGTAGTTCTTGATGAACTGAGCGGACAGAGTTTAATGTGAGATAAACTGTGCTGAATCTCGTGTCTGCCATTTGTGTGACTGTTTTTGAAAGCAAAGCTGCGATGCCCGACTTTTTCACATATTTCACCAGCGCCTTGGTAGCTTGTAAAGTATCCGAAACCATCGGAACATCCTGGGCCAGTTGTGTGGGGTCCAGGGCGTGTCGCATCACCGTATTATACAGGTGGTCTTGGCAATCAAGTCTCGTGTATTGTCTGAGGGCACTGACGATGTTTGACCCTTGGTCGGTCACCCAGACCACTTTATTTAGCAGACTCATGTTTAGGCCATACTCTGTAAGAAGTCTGACGATTTCCCTCCTAATGTTTTCCCCCGTCTTAGCCTCTTTCAGTGGGAATGCCGCTGTTGCCAATACTGTGCTGATCAAATTAAATGTGCTAGTCACGAAATGGACAGTGATGGCCATGTTACTTATTTTGTGGTACTCTTCTGTCCATATATCCGTTGTCATTCCGATCGAATTTAACCCAGACAGAATGCCATTTAACTGCTCTATCAGAAGAGAGCGCTTCTCTGTAGCCAGCGCATGGCACCGTTTGGACACAGTGGTGGGGTCAGGCAGTACGTCCTGCGCTGCCACTGAACCATATGTAGCACCGACATTGATAAGCTGCTGGGCCAACTCAATAAAACCCCTTCCTTCAATGGAACGAAATGGCCTTATGTCTTTACAACAGAACTCGACGCATTTTTCAGTCAGCTTTTGTTTCGCCTGCAGAGGGATTTTTCTCGAGGTAGCAAAGGCAGTGATGCTCGGCTGCAATAGCCCAGGTGACTTACAAGGTTTATCAACGTGTCGCTGCAGCTGGGAATTCCCGGTCTTCTTGCTGTCATATTTAATTACGGTTCCACAACCCCTACATTGAACATACCCAACAGGTTCATCACTCTCGGCCTTGGCAACTATGCTGAAATGTTTCCACACAGTGGCCTTTCCTCTCTCATTTTCAGTGGTTTTTAATTCTCCAGAGGCTAACTTCGTTTTTATATCTTCCATCTTAGCGCTATGTCTAGGCTACACAAATGCACTAACTGCACTTCTTCCGTTGCAGCAACAAAACAAACAAATCTGGCCTACTCATTGGATAATAGCCTGAGGCTGTTTTTAATTTTACATTTCAAATGGCTTATCGCGATGTCCGAGTCCGATCCGAGTCCGAACATAAGTTCTATATATTTGTTCGAATCCGACCGAGCCCGTCGGATTCCGACGGGTCCCGTCGGACTTCGGTCGGGTTTCCATGCTCTAGCACACACACACACACACACACACACACACACACGTACCTCAGTAAATTCACTGTATCTCACAAACCCACCAACAAATACACACACACTCATTGAAGGGTGACCCAACAGACACCGCACCTCAGTCATTAGACTGCATAACACACACACACCAACAAATATACACACACACACTGATTGGAGCGTGACCCAGGCAGTGCCTCACTAATTACCCTGGTTCTCACACATGCACTGTGCCTCAAAAATTGCACTGCATCAAACACACCAACACAAAATAACTGATGGGCGACCAAAACACACAAACCCACACACATACATACTCTGTACATTACTCAGTACGACACACAGCAACACACACAAACTCAGTGCATTAGGAACCAAACACACACACACACACACACACACAAACACACACACACACACACACACACACAGACACACACCCTACCTCAGTTATATCCCTGTATGTCACACACACACCAACAAACCCCAACTGCAGGGTGACCTAAACACACACCCACACACACAGACAGTACCTCACTAATCTCTTTCACACACACACACTAACTGCAGGGTGACAAAAATATACACACACACACACACTGACCAGTACAGGCAACACACATGTACTGTCCCGTTACTAAAATCACCCAGGTAATCACAGGATTCCCCAACACCCACATCAAACTTCACTCCACAGTGGACACCATATGTGACCCGGCACGCGAAAAGGGGGAACAAGTCGGCCGAGACGATTTTGAGTAAAACACAATTGAAGTTTTTTTTTTCAATATTAGTGATTTTCGTTTTTTTGCAGAATGTGCAAGTTGAAGTCATGAAGAAGCCACTCCATGTTTCAGATAACAGTATTGGTTACCTTAAAAGTATACATTTTGTCGTTGAAGTTGGTACAGTTTGGTTAAATTCAGGGTCGCTCTCGTCGCGCTTGGGGGGTGTTACCTAATTTCCATATGAAATGCTGAATCGCGTTTGTTATTTTTTTCCGACCAATCAGCTGTACATTACAAGCGATACACATGGCTACTTATACAGCATCATACGCCACTATTATCCGAAGTTAAAAACATGTAATCTACTTCGGGAGCATTTTACTTTCTACGTTCAGAGACAGAACAGCAGGAAAGGTTAACAAACGGAATGAAATAGCTACACATTACACACGCTATGCTTTAATAAAACTCACGTTTAATGAGACACAAACAGAGGCTCACCATTGAAGATCTTTTTGCACACAGACGTTCGTTCTGAAAACTATCTACATCCACCCAGCGAGGATTATCCATGTTGTTGTGGAGAGTTGCATCATCAGAGTTGCATCATATTTCATTAAAACGTCACACTTCTTACATTGGACATATCCACCAGCCTAATTACAATCTGCATTGTCTACTTAGCAGAAATATCTCCATACAGTAGATTTCCCTTCGTTTAGTATCATTTTAAACTTTCCAGATGACTGCCCCCGCTCGTCAAGTGAAACGTGTCCAGAAACAAGGCTCCTTTGTCTGGATAGCCATAGCTAGCATAACTACCATTCAAATCCAATGGTAATGCTACCTAGCTAGGTTTGCTAACTGTCGGTATCCATCGTTAACTCATTAATCGTTAACCATCATGTCACTGGCTTTAATTTGAGAATGGCATGCTAGTAGTACATTTAGTAGTACATTTAATATCAGTTCACTTGATTCATTACTGCTGATGTGTTACTTATTAGCAGCTAGCTACTATGTGTTCCAACGTGTTTTCAGTTAATGTTAGCGGCAAGCTAGCTGGTTGAGTTGCGCTTCAGTTAAGACGCTGCGTAGGCTAACGTACTTCATTAAAATTCTACTATTTGTATCAGGCTGGTTTGTACACGCAGTATTACAACACTATCTTATACACTTCAATACGCTGTATATGTGCCATTTTTGCTACAAAGCTAATTTAAATACCCTTTTTGGGCAGGGACTTAAGTTTTCCGAAATCCGGGATCCTGGATGACACCGAAATCAATATTAAGTATACCAGCGCTTGCGGGATAATAGGTCGGGCTACGATAAAATTATTGAGTCTTCAGTGACACCTAGGGGGAAGGGCTACAGATACCAGATGTCAGTGTGACATCTGTGAGGAGGGCTAATCCCAATGAGATGCAAATGAGCACAACTGTCTTCCCTTTGTCCCAGGTGAGGTGATTCAGACAATCTTAGGAGGTGCCTTTTCTCAACAAAAGCTTTTCAGAGGTGTATACATTCAAATGATCACAACTTATACAAATATTACCAGATTTACATGAGTGAGACATCATTGGATAGCTTTACACTTACACTTTCAGAATCTGTGAATAACTCAAAACGACTTGTGGCTGGTTTAGCCATGCCTGGTCACATATACACTCACACAAACACTCAAAGGATGTGGCACACACACCACAGTTCACCTGCCCCCATCTACAGATCTCATGGTGATCCCCCCCCCCCCCCCCCACACACACACACACACACACACACACACAAACACACACACACACACACAGGTAAGTTGTGTGTTAACGCTCACTGTAGTGTCTCCAGTTTGCAGTGGGGATTCTTGAGGAGGTCTGAGAGATGCTGAACTCCTGCATCATGAATCTTGTTGTCTCCTAGGTTCAGCTGCATCAAACTGCAGGAGGTTGATCTGGCAGCTGATTCTAAAGCAGCACAGCTCTTCTCTGTGAGTGAACACTCCTCCAGCCTGGGAGAAACATATGACACATTTGATTATTACACTCACACATCATACTTCCTCAACACAGACATATGCACACACATAGCAGTACAGGCAAACACACCCCGTTCCTCACACATTACACTGTATCACACACACACACCCATTGCAGGGTGACACAATCTACACCGACAGTACCTCACAAATGACCCTGGATTACACACACACACCCCCCGTTCCTCACTCATTACATTGTATCACACACACACACACACAGTCATTGCAGGGTGACCCAAACCTACACAGACAGTAACTCAATAATTACCCTGATAACACAAACACACACACACACCCACACACACAGCAGGACAGGTACAAACCCTTCGTCCCTCACTTGCATTGTATTGTTTCACACACACACACACACACACACACACACACAGTACCTCAGAAATTATACTGCATCAAAGCTAATCATCAAATCAAATCAAACTGTATTTGTACACAGAGATTCATACACAGAGATGACACAATGCGCCTCACAGTAGGAAAGATAAAGATAAACACTTGTAAAGAGACACAGATAAGTATATAAATAGATGTTAGATACATGCTAAATAAATATATTTTATAGGTTACAAAACACTTATAAAGAGACACGGATTTTGCCAATAAACAGGAAATTATGTACTAACCGCACTGGCACCATAAAAGACAGCTCAGCACTGTTATCGTCAAACTAAGAGACAGCTGCTGGGGGGGAGGAGGGGTTACAAACACTTGTAAAGTGGCACATATAAGTAAATATATGATGAGTGATAAGCGAGATCAAAGAGGTATGTCTTAAGAGTGTTCCAAAGGCTGGGGGCATAGAAACTAAAAGCTGCTCTCCCATGTGTCTTTGTCCTGACTTTTGGAACTGTTAGGAGTTCAGTGCCGTAAGACCTCAGGGATCTACTGGGTGCGTACCTTGAGAGCATGTCTGTTATGTATTCAGGTGCTTGACTATGGAGTGATTTATAGACTAGTAAGAGAATCTTGATATCTATTCTTAAACTAACAGGTAACCAGTGCAGTGATTTTAATACTGGTGTGATGTAGTGAGGACTCACACTGCTTTATTCTGTATTGTAGTTGACTAATGGCTTTTTTTGGTAGACCAGACAAAAGAGAGTTAAAGTAGTCTAGCCTGCTTGTGATAAACGTGTGCATTAGTCTTTCAGTGTTAACCTTAGCGAGAAACGGTTGCACCTTAGCAATGTTTCTTAAGTATTAAAAAGATGTTTTTTTACATGCGTTACAAAATTGAGATCTTAGTCATATATGACACCTAGGTTTCTGGCTTGGTGATTGGTGTTAAGTGCTAGTGTTTTAAAATGTGCATATAGTTTTTCTCTTTCGTTTTTTTAACCAATGACTAATAGCTGTTTTATCTTGGTTGAGCTGGAGAAAGTTTTGTGACATCCATGTGTTAGGTGTTAAGTGTTACAGAAATATAGACCTGGGTGTCATCCACGTAGCTATGATAGTCGATGTTGTGCCTCATTTTTACACTACCAATGGGTAACATGTATAGACTGAAAAGTAAGGGCCCTAAAATGGATCCTTGAGGGAAACCACAGGGTATAAAAATGTTTTTTGAGCTGTGGTCTCCAAGGGTGACAAAGTATTTCCGGCCAGTTAGATAGGTCCTGAACCAGTTTAGGACTGGACCAGCGAGGCCAACCCAGTGTTCAAGTCTTTCAATAAGGATATCATAATCAACAGTATCAAAGGCTGCACTCACGTCCAGAAGGGCCAAGGCAGATCATTTTTTGGAGTCAGCATTAATTCTGAGATCATTGACAACCTTGACTAATGCCGTTTCTGTCCTATGATTGGAACGAAAACCAGATTCGAAAGTGTCAAATGCACAATTAGCATCAAGGAAATTATTGAACTGTTAAAAGACAATTTTGTCTAGGATTTTGCTTAGAAAGGGAAGGTTGGAGATGGGTCTAAAATTGATTTTCTTCAAGAGGGGTCTCAACCAGTGTTGTTTTCGTCAGGCAAGACGAAAACGAAAATTACGTCGTCAGACCCCTTTTTTCCATGACGAAAATGAGACTAAGACGAACGTCACCAAAGCCATATAAAGACTAAAATGTGACGAAAAATGTAGACATTTTCGTCAGACGAGAACTAGACGAGACTCAATTGTTAGTGAGTGGACGAACAAAGTTTCAAAACATGCTTTTTTTCCGCCAACTATAATATGCGTGCAATGTCAATCAAGAGCTCAGACATCAGAAATGGAGCCAGCTGCTTGTCCTAACAGTCACGCCCCCATCACACACTAAAAGCCTTGCTCACGCGCAGCTGCCGTACGGCTGTACGCACTGTGCGTACCTTCTGCTACGTGAGAAGAAGAAAGAAAGAGAGAGTCTGCAATCATGCGCTGAGCCTGGCCAGTGCACAAAGCAAACAAACGAATAGTGATTAAAGTACAAACAAACGCTTACAAAAGTTATCTGACACACGCTGTTCCCAGCACGACGCATGCATTGCCACTGTAATTCAATACTATGAACGCATATTACAATAGGTAAACTGCAGACAGAGGGGCGCGCAAAAAAAAATGCGGTACTACGATCTCCCTGTCCAAATGAATGGAGTCATTTGACTTTATGATCAGCATATTCAGGGTTTGCTTCAGTATCTTACACCCCTCCTCCTTATCCGACAATGTATGGCAGCAAATAAAATCGGTGTACGGACAACTAATGGCCGTTGAGTATGCAGAGCTGGAGCTGTGGAAACAGCTAAATGAGTTACAGCCAAATCGAGCCTTGTCAAGCCCTGGAAAGTTCGGCAAATTTCCACCCAAACATTCATTGAGTCTTGTTGACAATGCCAGTTTAAACAACGTCTGCTGAGCGGTCATTAAGTACAATCTTAAGACATATCTACGAAGTACGATGACTGACAAAAGACTGACCGGACTTGCTCTCATGAATATTCACACAGATTTGGAAATCGACAGTGAAAAAGTAAAAAAACAATATGCAGAAGGAGAATTCACTTAAATTGTAAGGGCAATACGTTTAGGCTGTAACCCATTATCTGCGCGTGAGTGTTAATGTGCACGTTTTTTTTGGGGGGGGGGGCATTACGGAGCAAATCTCCCGACTATTGCGCCCGTCATGGTTAAAAATAGCTTGCAACGCCAACACGAACAGTGGGAGAAGGGAAGGGGTAACATAAAGTTCTTAGAATTTTAATACAACAATTTTGCCAGCGAATACAAAGTTCTAATACTTTGCCGGCGAATACAAAGGTTATAAAGTTCTAATATTTCGAGAGCGATTTTAAAGTTGAAACCGACTTAGTTGACCACACGCAAGTTAACGCAGTTAAACGAAAGCTAAAATAATTTGCTGATTCATTGCCGTTGCATCACCTCAAGCAAAGGTGCAGAGAACATCTAGGGAGGAAGAAACAACAGCCACAACAGCAGCTACAGCTACACCAAGGGCATGTTGCAGTAGGTGGCTCATTGTATTTTGTGTAACACATGTATTCAAAACATCAAGCCTTTCGCCCACTACACTTTCATGCTCCGGTAAGTTTTTTTCCTTTGCTCTCGCACGCCCCCTTCAGTGAAGCAGAGGTAATGTTTGCCTTCCCTTAGTTTTTTTCAATGCGGTTTTTTGTCAGATCAGTAAGACTATAGTATGATAAGCTTTTGAATATCCATGCTGTAGTGTTAGTTGGACAATATTTATCTATCATATAGGTGTCATTTCAAAGCTTAATTTAGATTTTTTTTTAGTAGACCTAATGCAGCGCTTCTTATGAGGTTAAATTAATTCATCTGAAGTACATTTTTAATAGCCAACTCTTGAATGTGCTTTAAAAAATTGTGGTCATGCAAAAGTAAATTAAATAATGAATGTATAGTTAAGGAGGGCCTTTAAGGATGCCTGGGTATAGCATACAGCGCGTGTTGCGGCAGTCACCAGCCAATTGGGCAATATTGGTTGATTTCTTTTAATCCATTCTGAGAGTGATTAACATAATATTAAAATCATAGGCAAAGATTGTTTAGATCAAACAATGTCAGAGTAGGTCTGAAATGGCAGGTTTAATTTTGGCCGGTAAAAAATATGATTGGCTGGTAAAAAATTTCATCTACCAGCCAAAAAGTTAATTTCCAGCCCTGCTTGTACGGGCAGTACGGGGACAGGGAGCCGAGTCGAACGACGGTCACGGAGACGAAGCCACGACCACAACTTCATGCTGCGGCTTCAAACTCACAGGAAAAAAATACCACAAACCTCAAAAGGCACCTGAAGGCCAGTGTGTTTCATTATGATAAATGTATTGGCCTATTAAATAAATACACGCATCTTATGTATATTTGATTTTTGACTAAAACCTTTTGAGTTTTCGTCGGACTAAAACTAGACTAAAACCTTTGGAGTTTTCGTCGGACTAAAACGAGACTAAAACCTTTTGAGTTTTCGTCAGACTAAAACTAGACTAAAACTTTCAAAGATAGAAATGACTAAAATTGGACTAAAACTAAGAAGCATTTCGTCAAAAAGACTAAGACTAAAACTAAATCTAAAATGCCTGCCAAAAACAACACTGGTCTCAACAGGGCAGTTTTAAGCTCTGATGGGAAAATACCTGTTAGCAGTTAATAATGGCTAGAATGTCCTTAGACACAGAGTCAAAGATGGTCTTAAAAAAATGTGTGGGAATTGGATCAAGAGGGCATGTAGACGACTTCAGTTGTGACACTACTTTGCTCAGCATTTCTATATCCACCAGTGCAAAAAAAACTCATACTGAAACAGCATGGTGGAAGGGTATCAGATAACAAGACATTTGGAATTTCTTGAGCAATATTCTTCCTAATGTTTGTTATCTTATCTCTGAAATATGCTGCAAATTCCTCACATTTGGAGGTGGAAAAAAGGCTGTCTATTGTTGAAAAGAGGACCCTTGAATTGTTAGAATGTATATACAGTATATCAAATTAGAGAAATTATCCTTCCCAGCATTTCTTATTGCTTTATTAAAGACTGAGAGTTGATCCTTAAAAATATCAAGATGGTACTGTCTTTCTCCATGTACGCTCAGACCTTATGCAGGATCTCTTAAGTTTAATAATTTCTCCATGGACCTTTTTGTTTGGCTAAAACCTCTTTTTGTTTCAATGGTGCGACAGAGTCAAGTGCTGTCCTTAATTTTGTATTTAGAGTAGTTTCTAGATCATTAACAAATGATGGCCCCGCATCTGGGGTTTTTGTAATAATTATGTTCATAATTACTTTGAAATTATCAACTGCTGCAGAGTTAAGATAGCGTTTCTAAATAAAACATTCAGCTCTATTTTTAACTTTAGGTACCAGTGCTGTAAAGAAAATACAAGAGTTGTCAGAAACAGCAAGGTCACAGATACAATTACATGAATACGTTGTTATTTTCTTCGGTATTTTCGTCGTATTCAGATTTTCAATGATGATTTCTGGGTAATTTTTGTGTTGTTGTCCAATGTCAAATCTCTATTTGATCATGTGACGAGACGATACGATGTGTAGTCTAATGTTTAGAAGGGGCAACTGCTATTGTGAATGATACAATAAATAAGTTGTGAAATAAAAGGAAAACACATCACAGTTAAAGATGTATGAGAATTGATTGATTCACATCGATATGAATGGATAACATGCCTAACAAGTGGTTTTTAGTGGAGGTTTCGATAAATGATCGCAACAAAATCCTGTGCTTGCGTTGTATATGTGGACTTCATGTTTACAAGAAGAAAAAAAATCTCTTCAATGGTAAGACCCTTTTGTTGTGCCTCTTCTGGTGTAGCATACAATGTGAGTTTTATTTGGGCATAGCAGATGCCTATCATGTGTAATGTGTAGGCTATTTCATTTCGTTCTTGCAATGTGAATAATTTAATTTCGATATGCTTATCTCCCTCTCGTGCGCGGTTGTACTTTTAACGGGGCTTGTGTGAGCGAGTGCATGTAGTAGGCTGTCTGTTAATGCCAGAGTTTAAAAAAGCCAATCACGGCCAAGTAGTATCCGTCGCCATGAACGGACCGACAGAAATGTTTGCGGGGACACGGAGAGCTCTCCGAGGGCTCTGGAGAACACGGAGAGGGCGTTTCAGCTACCTGAGAAGGCGAACACGGATGAGGCAAAGCTCGTGGCTGCCTCTGTCAATCTCTTCCGTCAGTCTGATTTTTTTTTAGGTGTTATTAAATATAAATTACTCTAGCCTGCATTTCATTTGGAAAACCACCGACTGGTGACAGTGATAAGGTAAGATGTGGCGTTGACTTGCCAAATGTTAGCTTGCTATTCACAGATGAGGCAACGTTCCCTACAGCTAGCCTAGCTAACGGTATGTCTTAAATTGAGACCATTATGATCTGGCAAAATAAGCAAGCTGGTGCTGTTGTCAACCACGAGATTATCAATTTTTTATTGTTCGAATGGGATTTTCAACACCTGACAATACACTGTAGAGCATATTGTAATGCAACGTTGAATGAATGAATAGCTTACATAAGGGTACCCAGCACTTTTCAAACCACACTCAAGCTTGGTTATTGTCCCCACCACTTCTAAAAACAAACTGACGCCCTTGCATATCGCACATTGCAACGTGTTAGTATTGCTGTGTTAACCATGGTAACCACGGTTCCACTTATGCATGTGAGACCCAGCCAGACTCCACCAACACGTCGGATACACCTACAGACCCTACACCGGCCATTAAGTGGATCTCTCAAAGTCGGAGATCCGTAGGGAGCATGATGATAGCGCTTCCTCGCAATGACTACCTGTGGAGCTTGGATCCTCTGCCAATGTGGCCCACTGGTTTGCTCTCCAATAGCCTTTCACACTGTTTTTTTCTTCTGATTTTACTTGCTTTCTATCAAACTCAATTTCATCTTGCTTGGACCTACTAAATTAGATGGCTAATCCGTTTGATCAAGAAGTTCGGTCAGCTTTTTCCTTATATTTACGGTGCTTTTCACCCACTGAATGTTCACAGTATGTCTGTTTGTGATTTGCTGAATATGTAGGCCTATGGGTTAGTCATTGGTCCTCATTCTCGATCATTTTCTGAAATTCTTTTGAAAATGTTTCTTACACGACTTCATAAAAACAACGTAAGGGAAACACTTCCGCCGCATTCCTGCACACTTAAAAATACGTTCATAAGCAGCCGAAGTCTTCTCAGCTGTGTTCCCCCGGATTAGTTTCTGAAATTTATGTGCGTTCTCGTGAAAGTGGAAATGCATACATACACGCCCCGCCAGCTCCTTATTAGGGCACGCAACCTTAGAGACGTGTGCTGTCGGAATCTCCCGAATCCACGCGAAAGCACCTCTTAAGGCGAGTCATGTCTAAGCGGAAAGCGAGCAAAAAACGCAGATCTTACTTAACCAGTGCGGACGTGGAGGTATTGCAGGATGTATGTGTGTCCATTCTATTCCACTATTGCTATTTTGACACAATTGGGTTTAGTGCTTATTTATTTATTCACTTACATTTTCAGTGTTCGTGTACATTTACATTCACATTCAGTCATTTAGCAGATGCCTTTGTCCAAAGCGACTGTAGGTGAAACCGGGGTTGTTACATCAGTCTCATAAAATGTAATAATCATTACATTTAGTATTTAATATTTTATAATTAAATTACTAAAATAATGGAAAGCTCTAGTTGTACCCAGGGCTTTGAACCAGAATTTTTTTCCCAATTGGTTCGTTCCGAACAGAAACAGTATTTTAACGTTTCTGGTTTTCGTTTCAACCCTAAAATTGACGATCCTGAACCGGTTAGAACAAAAAAATTTAGTTCCTGAACCGGTTAATTGCGTTCCATGTCAGCTGCGGGACATACAAATAAGTAGGCTGATCATTAGGACTTTAAAATAATCTTATATGTCTCTATCCTGTCATTAAACATTAAAAAAGCACTATAGGCATAATGTAAGCGGGTTTCGTTTCCGTTCCTAGCAAAACATCAAAAGTTTCTGGTTTTCGTTTTCGTTCCGTGAACCGGTTCAAAGCCTTGGTTGTACCACTATGCTACAAGTATGGCATCACAATACTATCGTACTACAATATCACTACAAAGTCTATAACACTTCATGGAACAACCAGAAAAATGAAGGCAATTGGAGTACTTGGTTGGCGGAAAATGGCTTTCAGTGGAATATTGAAACAACAACAGACAAGACAATTGTTTAAGCCTAAATAAACAATTTATTAAAAGTAACAGACAGTAATTAATGGCTAATACTAATCATATAAACAACTGACTATAACAATGAAACAAAGGGACAAAGTGGAGTTGGGTTTACAGAGGAGGGGGCATGAGAGCCTGCTCGTCTGTGTGTGTGTGTGTGTGTGTGTGTGTGTGTGTGCGTGCGTGCGTGCGTGCACAGGTATGCGCGGTTACGCCTGTTCAAGGCGCCAATATAAGTTTTGAGGATGGGCGCAACGTTAAACTACAGAAAAAATAATTCTTATCTCAAGGATAGAATCGGCTTTAACTCAATACAATATTCAAACAGCACTGAACTCGCGATGTGACCGTGTATATGTTCAGATGGTGATTGAGGGAGTTATAGAGAGAGAGAAAAGGTGCATGCACGTTTCTAACAATTTAGCAAAAGTAAAACAAACGCAAGATACATCACGGATACAGACCGTGCACTGTGAATTACAAAGTAAGCATTTCAATCATAAATTAAATAAAACAACAAAACTTTCACACATATATTAACACACATACAGTATAAGACTAATCTCTGCCCAGATGTCAGCATTACTTGAAAAACGCTCTTGCTTAACATTCAACGGTGTTTTAGCGGAATTCCTCATGAACAACGCGGCACGTAAGTTCTCGGAATGTCCGTGTGTCCTTTCTGCAACTCGTCGGTTGAACTTGCGGAGGCCTGGTTGGATGTCCGATCAGTTAAAAAGGATGTTGTTCTGTGTCGACGTAGAGAAACGAATAAGGGAAGCCGCTCGCCTTATCCTACCCAGAACACTGCTGGGCTGCAGTAATATACTACCGGTATTTGGTTGCAACTAGACGAGTCAAAGTATTTTCTTAACTTCTGCCAAAGGTTCAATACGACTGTCGTGGGTTGTCCTTTGTTCTGCAGAGAGGGTATCTCTTAGTTGAATAATGTTCACGTGCTGTGAACCCACGCCAGAGAGGGAGATTTTGGGGTTTATCTCTGTTTTAAAGGGCAAAATGCGTCACCCTTTTATGACTTTGCTGTGACCAATGCGAGGTCAATGAAATGTAGATAAGGAATGAAATGTGATAAGGGAATTGTGGGTAATGGAGTCTATGGTGGGACATTCACTTACACGACGTAAAAGGAAGAGAACAGTCAGGCTAGGAGCAATAGAGACCTTTACGTAAGAAATAGAAAAACGAGGTTGAAAAAAAAAGAGAAGTGCAGGAATGCAGCTGCTGTAAGTCCAAGTCAAGCACTTATTGAAGTGTCAGTTAGGAAGGGAGGTGCTCTCTCTAGAGTTGTGTGTTCAAAAGCTTTGGTAGAGAGGGAAGCACCTGCTCTGGTATTGCTAACTAGGCAGTTCATTCCACCAACGTGGATCTACAAATGAGAATAGGAACTGGAACTGGATTAGCATCCTGGTGTAGTCCTTTTATTTATTTAATGACATCACGATGCCTCGTAGAATCATGACTGTATATGTGAAACGTAATTTTCAATGATACAAATATTCTCGTATTTATTATTATTATAATTATTTTAATCCAAGGATGTCTGTAGAGTTGACGTGAACGCAATCACCAATGGTTTCTCACAAATTCAGCCGTTAACCCTTTTAACACACACACTCTCTCTCTCACACACACACACACACACACACACACACACACACACACACACACACACACACACACACACACACACACACACGGTGAGAATCACACTTGGATTTCATCTGTCATAGTGTTCAGACACACACACTCCATATTTCACATAGGATGCCAAACACACATTCACTCACACACAAAATGTACTTCATGCATCACAGCAAACCCCTCCCCCCACCCAAACACACACACACCCTCACATATAAACACATACACAATGTCACAGATTACAGATTTACTTACATAGCTGATATGGCTGTTTTGACCACTGGCAGCAGCTTCAGAACAACATCATCAGGACTGAGGAGTTCAGTCAGATCTTCCTCCGGTGTCTTTATGTACTTCTGCAGGTCAAACTCATCCAGCTGCTCTTCTGAGGTCTTAAACTCAAATCTCTTAGTCTTCCACTCTCCTGGTAAGAGCATGTCCACATATAGAGTTCCGGATCTCCTGTGAATGTCCTCCACTACAGCATGGTGATTCAGCTCATTCAGACAGTAGAACAGGTTGATTCTTCTGCCTGACGTTTCCTGATCTCTGCTCTTCTGTTTAACATACTGGACTGTTTGCTCTGAGCTCTGCGATTGGCTTCTTGTCTGTGGCAGCAGGTGTCTTAAGAGATTCTGATTGGACTTCAGTGAGAGGCCCAGAAGGAAGCGGATGAAAAGGTCAAGATGTCCATTCTTACTCTGTAAGGCCAGATCCACTGCAGTCTTGTGTAGATCATGAAGTGTTGCAGCTCTGAACAGAGCAGATAGCTGAGAGGTTTGCTGTTGGTCAGACAAGTTTTTCTCTCTGGTGCTGAAGCAGAGGAACACATATAAAGCTGCAAGAAACTCCTGAATGCTCAGATGCACAAAGCTGAACACCTTCCCCTGGTACAGCCCAGCCTCCTCTCTGAAGATCTGAGTACACACTCCAGAGTACACTGATGCTTCTGTGACATCTATGCCACACTCGCTCAGGTCTTCCTCATAGAAGATCAGATTGCCTTTCTCCAGCTGCTGGAAAGCCAGTTTCCCCAGTTTGAAAATCATCTCTTCGTCTGTTTCTTTTCTCTCTGTGTACTTTTCTTTTTTGGTGCTTGTCTGAATAATCAGGAAGTGTGTGTACATTTGAGTCAAAGTCCTTGGCATTTCTACTTTCCCTGATTCGTCTGAAGTTCTCTCTACAACAGTAGCGTAAATCCAGCAGAAGACTGGGATGTGGCACATGATGTAGAGGCTCCTGGATGACTTCAGGTGTGTGATGGTTCTGCTGGCCAGGTTCTCATCACTGATTCTCTTCCTGAAGTACTCCTCTTTCTGTGGGTAATTGAATCCCCTTATTTCTGTCACCTGGTCCATATACTCAGGAGGGATCTGATTGGCTGCTGCTGGTCGGGTGGTGATCCAGAGGAGAGCAGAGGGAAGCAGATTCCCCTTTATGAGGTTTGTCAGCAGCACGTCCACTGGGGCTGGCTCTGTCACATCACAACACCTTGGATTCGAGTGGAAATCTAGAGGAAGTCGACACTCATCCAGACCATCAAAGATGAACATGACTCTATTCTGTGAACTGCTGAACATTGTTGGATCTTTAATTTCAGGAAAAGAATGCTGAATAAGCTCCACCAGACTGAGTTTTTTCTCCTTCATCAGGTTCAGCCCTCGGAAAGGAAGAGGAAATATCAATTGGGCATCCTGATTGGCTTTTCCTTCAGCCCAGTCCAGAATGAATTTCTGCACAGAGACTGTTTTTCCAATGCCTGCCACTCCCTTTGTCAGCACTGTTCTGATGGGTTTGTCTTGTCCAGATGAGGGTTTAAAGATGTCGCTGCATTTGATTGGTCTTTCTATTCCCCCCTCTGTGATGTAACCGTCACAGTCACTGTCACTGTCACTGAAGTACTCTGTCCTGCTGTCTTGTTCTGCTTCTCTCCAGGATGCTCTCTCTATCTGTCTGACCTCATGTTCTTCATTGACCTCTCCTCTTCCCCCCTCTGTGATGTTACCGTCACTGTCACTTATGTACTCTGTCCTGCTGTCTTGTTCTGCTTCTCTCCAGGATGCTCTCTCTATCTGTCTGACCTCATGTTCATCATTGACCTCTCCTCTTCCCCCCTCTGTGATGTAGAGCTCTGTGTAGATCTTATGGAGGAGTCTGGTGTCTCCCTGGTTTGATACTTCCTCAATCAGATGCTGAAACGTCTTCTGCAGATGCGACTTGTAAGTAAGTATTTGTACATTTATTGGACCAAGTTTGAAACTGTGTGTGAAAATAAAAACAAATAATTACACATGTCATTAACACACACACACACACATACAAATACATTATTTGATGGACAGTGTGATTGGGATCCCACCCACACACACACGCACACACACCACACACACAAACACTGCATAACCCAGAGATAATTGAAAGAGGAGTTTCACGTCAATTAACTCTAACCCTGATCTCCCCATATGCTCCTTCCTCGTCTGAGTAATGCTGAAGTGACTTGCAGGGACTTTAAAGTAGTTTTCCAGATCAATTGCTAATCGCTATCGATATGCTAGCGGCTAAAACTAACGAAATCTCTTGAAATGTGCCGACTTTGACATTATGACAAACTAGTTACTCAACAACTGTCCTAACACAGTCAAACATCAAGCAAGAGCAACACAAGACAAAGCAAGATGGCAAATAAGTTACTTACTAGTTCGGCAGACAGTAAAAATCATTGTAGCGCCCCAATTCTTTACAAGCTGTTATTTTAAGGTAAAACTGCTTTTCCTAAACCTAATCCTGAAGTACAATTGTTGCATAATGTTACCTTAAGAATCATATTTCCTCTGCAGTCATTCTCTCTCAATTTCACCACATTTCACCTGCTGATGCTGGAGGGCTGCAGGAGTTATGGAGGTTGCATCATTACTTTGACTATCCAATGTTGTGAACAAATATGACTATGTGCTAGAATACACAGACATTGTTTAAGACTATATCTGAACTGACCAGGCCTATCCTCGAATTCCTTTTTAGTCATTTGAACACTACAGCAATGATCTTACTGTCCATCAGAAGAGTCTCCCAGCCTTCTGACGTCTGATGGTGGCACCGTCAACTCACTGGCAGATACGGGGGAGTCTGACCTAGGATTAAAACACAGAGTTGAGAGACATGCCTAGACACCATGTTGGCTGCAGTCTAAAACGAAACAAAGCTGCGTGCACGTGGTGAGGGAAGGGGATAGGGTGTGTGTGTGTGTGTGTGTGGGGGGGGGGGGGGGCGGCGTCACATGATGTTTTGATGTTACCCTAATAAAAATAAAAAAACAAGAACACAAAAACAAGTCACACAAATTAAGCCTCTGTTTGTTGAGTTTACTCATACTCAGATGAGATGCTTGAGTTACATCTGAAGCAGGACGGTAGGCTTATGTGTATGTTATTAGGTAATTTTCCCCAAAACTCAAACTTTCCCATTTCATGGTTCCACAGTATTTCACCCGTATTCCAATGTAATAATATAACCAATAATCTGCCTTCACTTGCAGTGCTTTGGATTTAGTCAGTCAGTCTTAGAACAAACAGCACCAAACCATCAGCATCTAAACACTTCCCCCAGATAGCCTCCTTCCTGCTATCAACACCCCTCCTTGACCCTCCCTCCATTTGTCCTCCCCCCCCCCCCTTCACCTCAGAGGACCCACTCCCCCACATGTGAATGCCCACCCCATTGTCTCCCCTTCCTTCCTATTAATGCCAATACCTTTTTACAGCCATTCTCTGAGCAACACGTTTAGAGGGTGTCTCCAGAAATAAACTCCAGAAAGCCTGCCTCCCTCCGGTCCGTTCTTTAAGCTTGCTCATTAGATTCGATGACTCGTAACATTTAGGTTAGGGCTAGGGCTAGTGTTACTCCTCTGTCACTCAAGCCTCATGTCTCTGCTAAACAGTCACGTCAGCAGAGTTAAAGTTAACAGAGTTAAAGGACATCAATTTGTCAATGAACAGCTCCCTCTGCTGACCTTCAGGGTGATGCTACTAACCAGAGTCTTGTCGTTAGATCTATGAAGAAAGAGACATCTTTCTTTAAGGGGGGTATCTAGAGAGGGAGGGATTCATGAGGGAGTATCTAAAGAGGGGTAGCTACACTGGAGGGAACGTGTGGATGAGCTGTTTACACCCCAGGGATGTCATTAGGATCTGTCTCCCATTCATCCTCCGACTGCTTTATATTCAGGTATCTCTACTCTACTGCGCCAGTGAAGCTCCTCTTGACTACTGGATCAATAAGGCAGCGGAGGCAGCTGACCAGTCTCTGGAGAGTGAAGGTGGGGCAATGAGGCAGGAGAAGCGGTCAAATGCCATGTTCATTTGACCCTACTCTGGAAGAGCTCTCTCCTTGGTGTTCCTGAATATGCCTCAGAGTGAGTGGACAGTCTGTGAAGTCCAGGCGTGTCTGGATGAGTTTTTAACACACCGCAAGGGACAGAGAGGCCAGGTAGCTCAACACAGCTTCTGCTCACAGGACGCGAGTCCTGAGTTTCCTGGCCTTGTTGGCCATCGGGGCCTTTTGTGTTATCAGAGTAAAACACACCTTTAGCGTCGTATCCTGTACCTTGTTTCAGGTCTTTCATTGCATTTACTATACTAGTAATTTAGTTTCATTAAGGAGTGCTTAATCTAGTTTAAAAAGAGTTGATTCACTTAAAAACCTAAAACATAACCTTGTAGGTTAACACACATATAGTCTTATCAATTGTTTGAAAGAGCTTAAGGAGCACCCAAAGTTCAAAGTTAGTTAATTTAAAGTGGGGGCATGAGGGCACTACACATATAAACACATGCAGACACACGCAAAAAGACACACACACACACAGAATAAATCCTAGTGTCATAGTCTTACTGTCCAGTCATAGAGTCTCCTCCTCGAAAGTAAATTTGTCGATACATGGAATGATCACTCTTCATGGACACACAGGTGGGTGTAGGGGAGTGTGACCTCCTCTTAGAGCTATCTTCCTCCATCCTAGAGAAGAAGAGAACTTCCATCAGAAGAATATTTCTCTCACTGCTCACGTCTGCTACACACACACACACACTTCTATCAAGGGAACATTCCTCTCACTGCTCATGTCTGCTAATCACACACACAAAAACACAGACACACATAAACACACACATATAATCACATATGAACACACATATAAACACACACAAACACACGTAAGAAGACACACACACAGCATACATCCTAGTGTCATAGTCTTACTGTCCAGTCGTAGAGTCTCGTCCTCGAAAGTCGATTTGTCGATACATGGAATGATCACTCTTCATGGACACACAGGTGGGTGTAGGAGAGTGTGACCTCCTCTTAGAGCTAGCTTCCTCCATCCTAGGGAAGAAGAGGATAACTTCCATCAGAAGAATATTTCTCTCACTGCTCATGTCTGCTACACACACACACACACACACACACACACTTCTATCAAGGGAACATCCCTCTCACTGCTGCTCTCTGCTTATCACACACACAAAAACACAGACACACATGAACACACACAAAATCACATGAACACACATATAAACACACACAAACACACGTAAGAAGACACACACACAGCATACATCCTAGTGTCATAGTCTTACTGTCCAGTCATAGAGTCTCCTCCTCGAAAGTCGATTTGTCGATACATGGAATGATCACTCTTCATGGACACACAGGTGGGTGTAGGGGAGTGTGACCTCCTCTTAGAGCTAGCTTCCTCCATCCTAGAGAAGAAGAGGAGAACTTCCATCAGGAGAACATTCCTCTCACTGCTCATGTCTGCTTCACACACACACACACACACACACACACCTCTATCCAGGGGCGGTTTTGGGCTTAGGCGAACCGGGCAACCGCCTGGGGCGGCATCTTTTCATGACACGTGGGGGGCGGCACGAGCACTTAAAATATTTTTTTATTATCATCTGGGCTGAGAAGCGTTTTTTTTTTTAATTATCTATCAT
The DNA here is from genome assembly GCF_963457725.1 of Sprattus sprattus. NCBI lineage: Eukaryota > Metazoa > Chordata > Actinopteri > Clupeiformes > Clupeidae > Sprattus > Sprattus sprattus. The sequence goes on from NC_137928.1 coordinate 1,871,613, forward strand.
ATCACTGTGTGGGGAATTAGCAAATTGGTGCCCCTGCTTCCTAAGAAGGTGCTGTTCACAGATGCTGTTTAAGAAGGGGGAAGGGGAGAGGGCGCAGGGGACAGTTCACCTCTGGGTCTCCCACATGGAACTTGTTAGGTTGGAACTTTTCTCTGCTAAAGTAATCAACTAAGCCTACATGATCATAGGCATACTCATTATTCACATTATTGTCATTGACAGTACCGGCTTACTTTCACCACTGATGCTATGCTACAATTAGGCAAGTTATCTCTGGTTAAAACTAGATAATGTTAGGTATTCACTAGCTGCGCTAGCTAGCTAGACAGTAATTGTAACAGTGTTAATTATCGGACTGCGCGTGTTATCAGCAAACGTTCACGTTGTCATGTTAATCCATTTTGAAACTGAGCATATCGATTGTTAATCCATTATTAAACTTAGCATTTTGATTGTTTAACAGAATGGCCGATGTTTAACACTGTCCAATAACTGACAACACTAGGACACTGCCCTGTCTGGGTAATGCTAGTTAAGTAACTAATAAACGTAGGTCTACATCTCAGTGCCTCTCCAGATGAGTTAAGCGCTCGGAGGGGGTCTCGCCCGGGACGCAATTCCATGAACCGCCACTGCCTCTATCAAGGGAACATTCCTCTCACTGCTCTTTTCTGATAATCACACACACACACAAAACACACACCCGATCCCGCAGCTGAATCATGTTTAGGAGACGGCCCTGGTGCTTGCTGGACCAAAATATCCTCCGAGAGCAACTTCTCCCAACCATCCAGGAACAGTTTGGTGATGAACAATGCCTTTTCCAGCATGATGGAGCGCCTTGCCATAAGGTAAAAGTGTGAACTAAGTGGCTCGGGGAACAAAACATTGATATTTTGGGTCCATTGGCCAGGAAACTCCCCAGACCTTAATCCCATTGAGTGATTGTGGTCAATCCTCAAGAGGTGGGTGGACAAACAAAAAAAACAATTTCTTACAAACTCCAAGCATTGATTATGCAAGAATGGGCCCCCATCAGTCAGGGTGTGGCCCAGAAGTTAATTGACAGCATGCCAGGGCGGATTGCAGAGGTATTGAAAAAGAAGGGTCAACACTGCAAATATTTACTTTTTGCATTAACTTCATGTAATTGTCAATAAAAGCCAGTGAAACTTATTAAATGTTTGTAATTAATATACTTCAGTCTTCCATAGTAACATCTGACAAAAATATCTAAAGACACTGAAGCAGCAAACTTTGTGAAAATGCATATTTGTGTCATTCTCAAAACTTTTGGCCACGACTGTAGGTGTTTGCAGCCCTGCGGTAAATTTTTCCACCTGGTAATTAGTAATGTGCAGTAATTCTTCCAGGTAAAGTGTGAAGGGGTCTATCTCTCACCAACACACATGTACCTGAAAAAATTGGCCGCAGGGCTGTGAACATTTTACAAAATCAATGTATAACCGGGGTAAATAGTCGGTAGAAATGTGGGTAGTCCATTGATGTCATCAAAACATAAGGGTACGAGTTATCTTTGGCACACACTGTTCTCCATTAAGGCTGACCTGTCAGAAGTAGACACACCCCCTTTAGGGGCTCTGGCCTTCTCTTCTTCCCCATCTGGATCAAAGTGATGTGAATACTCCATCCTCACATCTGAACAGACACACACACACACCATCAGCAACATGTTGGGGTTCCATTAATGATTGTCTAGTCAAGACTAAATGCTTCACGTATTTCCGGTCGGAAAAACTTTCAGAGAGATTGAGCAGATGAAAAGTACAGGAGGTCCTAGGAAGCATTAATATAAAGTGGCCATGTTACCTACTGTTAATGGTGTATGTTGCGACCTAGATGTATTTGTTAGTTTGCATAATTATAATTTACATTGAAATAACATAGAATATATTGAAGGAAAGATATTGTGTTTCTATTGTGTTTTGGTTTTGTTAATATCCTGGGTACGGTTCTGATTGATGTGGGTGTCTAGAGGTTGAGTTCAGAGGTGATGGTGATGTCATCAAAAAGCACTCACGCCAGTCTTTGTATTGAATGCTTTGTGAAAACTCCAACGACCGACTGAGAAAATAAAGTTGCCAAAATAAAAGGTGAATCCATGTCTGTTTAAGGGTGCAACATGAACTTCTCTCTTTATCTGTTAATTGTGTACTTCTCTCTTTATCTGTTAACTCACGTGCAATGGTTATTTTTGATAACTTTCAGTTAGTTTCCCGTGCAAAATCACAGCACTGAAACAGCTAAAGTTAACATTGGGCTGTGGGGCACTTTCAAATTTGCCCCATGTAATCTGCCTGAGTTAACTGTACATTCCACAAAACCATAAAAGATAAAAAATGGCAAACTTTGACTTCGGTTTTCCATTACATTCCTTTTCTTATTCTGTTGTAGGTCATAGGTGCTTAGCATCCAGACTTCATCACATAATACCTTAACTTGAATTATAAGTCGCTTGAGAAATGGGTAACGTTTACCGCAAAGCGGCATGTTATAAGCGGGTTGTAGGGCAATACGTGAAACTATGAACTCTTGGCCAGCTGTTTATCATTAGATACGGAACTGGACAGAAGAACATTGTGCTTCTTGAAAACCATTAAGTCAACCTAGATTTAATCAATCTTTAATCAAACGTCCTAGTTAACCAAGCTGCGTCGGTTTAATCCTCACCCATATACGACACTCACTGCAAACGTCTTATCCAATAACGTACAAATTTAGTTTAAACTGATACGTCACCAACCTGCTTTGTGTCCGTCTTCTGATTCCAACAGAGTCCCCCCAGCCTCTCTTCACCACGCGTCTTTGAAATGGAGGCGCTGGTTACAGCAGATATCCCCACTGGTTACAGACTATGAGAAGAAGAGCCGATTAAACAAGTTTCCTCTTTCCTAAGAAAAGCAGAGACATTCCGATAAGACACAAACTTTTCCCTTCTAACTGAGTAACAACCCTGGCTCGTAAAGAAGCACCACAACGAAAAACAAAACCCAAATCTTGATTTAGAATTATATTTATTATTATATAGAAGGAAAGGCTTAGATAGAGTGCAAGCTGCATGTCCTGCTGCCAGGTAAGCAGTTACCGTGTGTGTGAGAGAGAGTGAGAGGGGTGTGGCCAGTTCTTAAAGGCATCTGGAACCTGCAGGTAATCACAGTTGATTACAGGTGAGACACAAAGTATCTGAAACAATCAATGATATGAAGGAACAAATACCAGGCCCATGACAACACCCACAAGAAGTAATATAGACAGAGAGGCCTAGGCTGGCTAATCACCTCCGTCTCTCCTGACAAGTTTATGGTAAGACATGCCGCTGATAAAAACACTGTGCTCCCCACGGCACCATAATCACACTCGCACTCGCACTCGCACACACACCGACACCGACACCCACACCCACACCCACACCGACACCCACACCCACACCCACACTCACGTATACACACCCAACCTCACACTTCATAATCAGATAATGCATCTATAATGTGGACAGAAATTATTTTGTCTACAATGATTATACTATTTTGTCCACATTATGCACATCAGTCCATAATACGTATTACCAACCAGAACCAATCAGCTCCTGGGAAACTCACTGCAGCTAATTACATATGGTATGAGTCAACCAGAACCAATCAGTTCATGGTAAACATCAAGTAGATGCAGCAGAGAGAGAGTTCAGAGCCAGGTCATCTGCGTCAAACCCAACCCACACAAATAACACAAAGAAACAGGTTTAACCAGCAGACACACCTAAGTTATATGCCCACACATGCACACAATGAGGCTAGGTGCCTCTCTACTGTGGGAAAGATAGTCTTAACAAGTTCAACACATAGACATTGTTGTTTGACTGTATGATCTTGTGTCTAGTATTCAGTAGTATTTATAAAGAATACTGTAACTCTTTTTTTTATTACTTCGATTTTTTTAAGTATTTCAGTCAAAAACAATGGTACTGAACAACCAAACAAGTTAAGTGTCGGCATGACAACATCCATTTTGTACATCATATTAATGTGAGAATACTGTAATTCTATGTCAAATACTCTGCTACTCAGAGTGTTTCCCTCTTTAAGGTCTATTATTGTATGTGTGTATCTGTGTTTGTGTGTGTGTGTCTGCTACTCACAGTGTCTCCCTCTTCAAGGTGGATGTCTTTCTCTCAGATTGATTCTGAAATACCTGCAAAAAGGCCACACTCCCTCACTTCTCCTGGTTCGCTGAAATAAAGATGCCCTCTGAGACAGAGGGGGGTGGAGACTAGAATCACAGTCAGTTTGATTGGACATTCATCGCTGCTCTGTTCTGTTCTGTTCTGTGGTGTGTGTGTGTATGTGTCTGTGTGGGTGTGTGTAGGGCAGGGTCGTATTACACACCACAGCTGGTAGTTCAACTACTGTCATGTTTGCATAGTGATTCATATTCATATTCAGTTAACTACAGAAACTATAAACAAACAATCTTGGGCCATTTAGGGTAATTAATGATTCTTTATTTCTACTAACTACTTATTAACCGAGACTGAGGTCATGCAGGGAAATATCAGACTGAAGCTGTAACGTTTCTACAGAGCGATAGCGAGGTTGATACGGCAAAGCCGAACGGTCGATTCTAGCCGATTCTAGCCGATTCTATCAGTACTAAACATTACATGCTCATGGCTGTTGATGTCTATTGATATCACACATTTTTAAGGATGTAATGTTAAGTACTTGGTACATGGTATCGCTCATTTTGAAGATGACGTCACTGGAGGGCAATAACAATACTTATCAGACCGCAGACCGGCAAAGACGTCAATACGCGGCTGGCATGACCCAATCAGCCAATCAGAATTTCGTTGCCATATATAAATTACCTTATTACACAGCTCTTCTTACAGTAATGCTGTAGAATGCTTCATTCACTTGAACGGGGCTTCCCAATGTTCCCAACAATTTTTCCATATTTGACCATTGCCATGCATAATTGACCGCTGTCAAGGGAAGTGGCCTTTTTGCCTCGGATTCACGTCTTTCGTAGCACTACGCAAGTAGTCCGGTAACATATCAACTCCAGCGTATTCCGTTGCTTAGCGCCATAAGCTGATCTGAAGCCTACATAGCTGTGTTCTAAAAAAAAATTCACTGACTTGCTTGTTGTTTTTTATTTTGATGTACTCACCGTGAATATGAGTTGTGATGTTCACGTCTCTCTGGACTTGGTTATGAACAGAACATCAGGAGATGTTGAGTGCCTTGGACATTTTTTTGTATCCTTTTTTTGTATCCTAATACTTTTCAATAACCTTTTCTCTGAGTTTCTTAGAGTGATCTTTGGTCTTCATGGTGTAACAGTAGCCAGGAATACTGATTACTGAATACTGACCAGTGATTGGACCTTCCATACATAGGTGCCGTTATACTACAATCACTTGAGACGCATTCACTGCACACTGATCCCCATTTCACTAATTGTGACACTTCTAGCACCAATTGGCTGGACCTCTGTTGAATTAGGTCAGTTTATTTAAAGGGGTGAATACTTATGCAATCACTTATTTTCATTTCATATTTTTATTTAATTTACATAACTGTGTAGAAATCGGTTTTCACTTTGACATTAAAGAGGGCTATTTTGTGATTTTTTTTTGTACAAAAAGCCAACTTATATTGACCATGACTGATTTATAAAAGCAATTAAAGGGTAAAACATCCAAGGGGGTGATTACTTATGCAAGGTACTGTATATATATATATAAATATATAAAGGAAACTACTCAGCATCATTCTCAATACTGTTACTCTCTGGACTGACTCAGGACCACAAGATGGAACTCCTCTCTGTCTGGACTGACTCAGGACCACAAGATGGAACTCCTCTCTGTCTGGACTGACTCAGGACCACAAGATGGAACTCCTCTCTGTCTGGACTGGCTCAGGACCACAAGATGGAACTCCTCTCTGTCTGGACTGACTCAGGACCACAAGATGGAACTCCTCTCTGTCTGGACTGACTCAGGACCACAAGATGGAACTCCTCTCTGTCTGGACTGACTCAGGACCACAAGATGGAACTCCTCTCTGTCTGGACTGGCTCAGGACCACAAGATGGAACTCCTCTCTGTCTGGACTGACTCAGGACCACAAGATGGAACTCCTCTCTGTCTGGACTGACTCAGGACCACAAGATGGAACTCCTCTCTGTCTGGACTGACTCAGGACCACAAGATGGAACTCCTCTCTGTCTGGACTGACTCAGGACCACAAGATGGAACTCCTCTCTGTCTGGACTGACTCAGGACCACAAGATGGAACTCCTGTCTGGACTGACTCAGGACCACAAGATGGAACTCCTGTCTGGACTGACTCAGGACCACAAGATGGAACTCCTGTCTGGACTGACTCAGGACCACAAGATGGAACTCCTGTCTGGACTGACTCAGGACCACAAGATGGAACTCCTGTCTGGACTGACTCAGGACCACAAGATGGAACTCCTGTCTGGACTGACTCAGGACCACAAGATGGAACTCCTGTCTGGACTGACTCAGGACCACAAGATGGAACTCCTGTCTGGACTGACTCAGGACCACAAGATGGAACTCCTGTCTGGACTGACTCAGGACCACAAGATGGAACTTCTCTCTGTCTGGACTGACTCAGGACCACAAGATGGAACTTCTCTCTGTCTGGACTGACTCAGGACCACAAGATGGAACTTCTCTCTGTCTGGACTGACTCAGAGAAACAGCTTGTGTCAAGTACTGTGGGAAATAGGCCCTTGTGTGTAAAGTCTGTGCTGGGAACATCTTCAAATCCTCTGCACAGAGAACATATCCTATTGGCTGATTGGCGCCAACCACAGCAGTCTGATGGAAACTTTTGAAGGAGTGCAAATCAGAGTTACGTGTAATGCGTTATGATTCTTACACTCAAAGTCCTTCGGTAAAGCAGTGTTATTTTAATATTTTGAATGAGACGGGGGGCCAACTTCACACAGGTCCTTTACCCATATTCAGAATTGGGGTTAAGGAGAAGAATCTCTGAATGTGTGTGTGTGTGTGTTCTCATGTGTAACTTCATGTTCTAATGATTTCCGGTTTCTCCCACCATCATAAAGACATGCAACACATTATATCGTATGAATCTGAATGAATGTTGGTGGTGGTCGGAGGGGCCGTAGGCGCTGATTGGCTGCCACGCTTCCGTCAATCTGCCCCAGGGCAGTTGTGGCTACTGATGTAGCTTACCACCACTGGTATGACTGTCTGAATGAATGGACTGGACCGGACTACTCTGTAAAGCGTTTTCGGGTATATAGAGAAGCGCTATATAAAATTGAATTGATTGATTAATTGATTTCTGTGTGTGTCAGAATATATCCTATCCCTGTGTAGAATCCCTGTGTTTGAGTTCAACAGTAACAATAAAGGTGTGTCAGTGCTTCCTTTCTTCATCTTTACAATCTAAGGTTTTTCTTTTAAGACTCTCCGACCGCAGCCTCTGTCTCTGTGCTTTCACACCAGGGGAGGAAGTGACTTCATAGGGAGCGGGCCCAGGTGTACCTCATGGCACAGGTGACTGGTGTTAGGCTGCATCTGCGTAGGGACAGAAACACAACAGTAAACAGCACAACAACAAGCCAGCTCAATGAAAATCAGGAGTTCGTAACAGTGTGTGTGTGTGTGTGTGAGAGAGAGTCTAAAGATGATCTGTGCCTCTTGTGTATGTCTGTAGTGACGGAGACCATTCATATTGGTGTTTGATTGAGTCTGTCTGTAGTTATGACACCCGTTCCTCAACAGTAGAAAAAAAGTTTAGCTGCTGACCAAGTGGCTAGTGATTGAGCATAGACTTGGCTACCAAGCTAGCGACCAGCGAACGTCAGTAGTAAAGTCTGTGGAACTGCAACATTGTCGTCTGCATCAGTCGTCTCGGCAAGTCGAATCAACTTTTCATTCACAAGGTTTTACGGTTAGTCTGGTTAGTCTCGGTTAGTCTCAGTTAGTCTCTCTCTTCCCCACCTGCTGCCGTCTTTCTTCCCCTGTGCGTGTGGCTACAGCATCGTTAAACAGAGGTACCATATCACTTTTATTTACGGCTACAGCGTACCCAAGCTACAGTCAGGCCTGTACCGTTTGAACTGTATTAAAAAGGTTTGTTATTCAGTGTTGCCATCAACTTTGCTTCGTTTGGGCTGATGGGTTTTCTGTGTATGTGATATGTCATGTTGACGTGAACACATGTGAACATTATATTTGAAAAGAGAATTGATTTATTGAGCTATTTTTTCTAAGTAAATATTTCATGCTTTTTTGTAAAACATTTGTGTTCACTGGTTTTTCATATATAAATTGGCTAAGTTTAAGTTGAGAGTGTTGTAGGTATACTATAGCCTGGATACCAGACCGAACTTAGCCCCGCCCACAACATTTGAGGTATGCAAGTTCGGTCTGGCATCGCCCCGTTGGGGAGAAATTATTGCCGACCAAAAACACTACAGCCAATAAAAGTGTCGATTCAGGTAGATTCGAAATTGTACCAAGGTGTTGGCGTCTCGGGAGCCTGTTAGTGGAAATTATTTCATGTGAATTAAGCTACACAACTTTTTGTATGTCTACATTGACTCGGTTAGTTGTTTATGTGCTACACGAATGTTGCAGAGTATTGTAGGTCTTAACTGAAGCTCTAGAGACCATTATTGTTAGGGTACTGCTAACGCTTAGACCAATAATCCATTGAAACACATAGTAGCTAGCTAGCCTCGCTGCTAATAAGTATAACGTGAGCATGCATAATTGCATATCTCGCAGATATTGACAGCGCATTCATTTTGAAAGAAGAAGATATAGAAGTATATCTTTGATTCTGAAGTGCTGACTTTTCTAACTCTGTGTACGTGTCACAAATTCCTCTCAATTCTAGTGCGTTGTTCCACCTGGTTTTGCTTTCATGTCTATCACGATCTCTCATGCGTTGAGACATCAAGGTTGACGCTTTTGTTTCCCTGTTCTGCCTGATCACCCTGATTTGACCCTGTTTGCCTGATCTACTGGTTTTGACAAGTAAATTGAACTTTCTCTACACTCTATCTGTCTCTTTGTCGTGCTTTAGTGTTCAGCTCTATCCGTACCTGTAATGGTTAAAGTATGTGCCACATGTCAAGCTGTAAGTGGCCATACATGTGATGAGATTATTGCTGCTGAATAAGTGGATTATTGTTGTTAAACATCTTTGAAACCATGAAATAACTTGAGGCTTGTTATGAGCTGTTACCATGACAACGCTATCCACATTTTACCATGATACTACCGATCTGTAAAGTGCTTCCCAGTTTCTATTCGTGCCAATAAAGTTCATAAACAGAGAGAGAACGCAAGGAGGGTCCAGAGTCCACAGTCACACACAAACACTTCTCCTATGTCAAATCATTCTGTGCTTGCATGTGTTTGTGCTGTGACTGTCAGTTTTAAGTGCTGTGAATTCAGCTTTGATTTCAGAATATGCACACACAATTCTGTGGGACGTGTGTGTGTGTGTGTGTGTGTGTGTGCATGCCTATCTGTGCTTATAATGCTGTGGATGCCAGTGCTTCTCAGGTAGGGAGTGCTGGAGATAAGGCCCCCTCCCCCCCACCTCCTCCCCACTGCTCTTTGATCCACTCCACAGAGACCAGAGTGAGACGTTAGAGTGAGACGCTGGGTCGAGAGTTCAGTCAGAGTGAGGCGCCGGGTCGAGACGCAGGTAAGAAGCGATTCCTTTCAAGCGATCCCTTAATCGGTGTGACTGGATGTGTGATGAGTGTGTGTTGACTTTCAATGAGAGAAGAATGGCCTCTGAATACACTAGTGGATAAAGCTGCTATTAGCCCGTAATGACAACCCATAATGAGCCATAACAAGTCCTCACAGCCCATGGGCCTCAGGTTCCCATAGTGGGGTATTCCTGCGGTACGTGTCAGAGTGCAGCACTGTCTATGTCAGGGGTCTCCAACTCAAATTACCAGGGGCAGATGAGCGTTCAGTCTGGTCAGTAGGGGGCTGGATCTGTTGGCTGGCCCACCACAGCACTGTAGATACAAGTGCTTGTTTTAACTGCATTGTGCATTGATAGCCTGTGACTTATATATACAGCTGTAGTAATGGGATAATGTCTTCATCAACAACTACATCTATGATTTTCCCGCATAAATGCACATTTCAAATCAAATGCTGTTCTGCACCACTTTTGTATAGTTGGTAACAAGGTTGTGAGTGTGTGTATGTGTATCTGTGTGTTTGTAAGAATCAGCTTTACTGTGTGTGTGTTTGTGGGATCACTTGTCCTGTGCGTGTCATGTGCGTGTGTGTGTGCACACCTATCTGTGTTTATAATCCCGCTGATGCCAGTGTATCTCAGGTAGGGAGTGCTGGAGATAAGGCCCCCTCCCCCACACCTCCTCCCCACTGCTCTTTGATCCGCTCAAGTGTTCTGCTCCACCCCTAACTGGCCTCATAGGGCAGCAACACACCACCACTAACCCCTGAACCCTGTAGGACACTAACCCTAACCCTTATAGGGCAGCAACACGCCACCACTAAACCCTGAACCCTGTAGGACACTAACCCTAACCCTTATAGGGCAGCAACACACCACGACTTACCCCTGAACCCTGTAGGACACTAACCCTAACCCTTATAGGGCAGCAACATTGGTGTGTGTGTCCATTATATATGAACAGTGAGAGGAATGTTCTCCTGATGGAGGTGTGTGTGTGTGTGTGTGTGTGTGTGTGTGTGTGTAGTAGACATGATCAGTGAGAGGAATGTTCTCCTGATGGAAGTTCTTCTTTTCTTCACTAGGATGGAGGGATCTAGCTCTAAGAGGAGGTCACCCTCCCCAACCTGTGTGTCCATGAAGAGTGATGATTCTATGTATCGACCAATCCAATTTGCAGGAGGAGACTCTACGACTGGACAGTAAGATTATCACTCTAGGATGTATGATGTGTGTGTGATTAGCAGACAGGATCAGCGAGAGGAATTTTGTCCTTATGGAAGTGTGTGTGTGTGTGTGTGTGTGTCTGTGTCTGTGTGTGTGTGTGTGTGTAGTAGACATGAGCAGTGAGAGGAATGTTCTCCTGATGGAAGTTCTTCTCTAGGGCTGGGGGATCTAGCTCCAACAGGAGGTTACACTCCCCTACACCCACCTGTATGTCCATGAAGAGTGATGATTCTATGTATCGACCAATCCAATTTGCAGGAGGAGACTCTACGACTGGACAGTAAGATTATCACTCTAGGATGTATGATGTGTGTGTGATTAGCAGACAGGATCAGCGAGAGGAATTTTGTCCTTATGGAAGTGTGTGTGTGTGTGTCTGTGTCTGTGTGTGTGTGTGTGTGTGTGTAGTAGACATGAGCAGTGAGAGGAATGTTCTCCTGATGGAAGTTCTTCTCTAGGGCTGGGGGATCTAGCTCCAACAGGAGGTTACACTCCCCTACACCCACCTGTATGTCCATGAAGAGTGATGATTCCATGTATCGACCAATCCAATTTACCGGAGGAGACTTATGAGAGATTATGACTGTGTTGGCGTATTTTCGAAACAAAAATAGCCACAGGAACAGATGCGATCAAGCAAGCTTCTTTGACTGAATGCAAAAAATGATATTGTACCTTAATTGATGAAGTTGTATGTCAGAGGAAAGCAGGCATGGAGGGTAAGCAGGTAGGCAGGCAGGGAGGCAGTGAGGCAGGCAGGGAAGGTAGGTGAGCAGTATCCAGGTGAGCAAGCAGATGAAGTTAAAAAAAACTAAAGAAAATTCCAGAGCGACAAACGATAATCCAATAGTCTTTGAAAGGTGAGATCAATACGTTAAAAAAAGGTTAAATATATTCAACAAAATTCAGTAAATCCAATAATCCAATAATCCATCAATTCAATAATCCAGTAATCAATCAATTCAATGATCCAGTAAATTCAATGATCCAGTAAAGAACTGTATGCCTTCTGCTCTTTTCCTTTGTTCTAAGTTCTGAGGTCAGAGGTGATTGTCGGCCATCTTAAAGCTCAAGGCCTTCTCACGACTGCCAAAATAAAAGACCTTTCAAAATAAAAGATCCTAACTAACTCAAACTAAAAATGGCTCCTACATAGCCGGCCCCTTTTAGCTACTGCAGGAAGCAAGCTATAAACAACAAAAAAGTCAATTTTCTAAAGGAGCCATGTTCTATCTAAATGATGTGTGCAAAGAATCAGTGTATGAATCTGCGTGTGTGCTGCACGTGCGCAAGTTCATGTAGGCCTCAGTCATCCTTGGGTTGAGGGCCTTCTACAAGTAAGCAGATCTTGCTGATGGGTCGCTCTAGCTGGCTTGTCTTTGTTTGAAGCCTTACGCTGCGAACCAAGCCCTTGGAATCAGGGTGGGCCACAATGTCTCCCTGGCAGAAGTTACGCTTGACACGTGACCATTTTTGACGCGTCTGTAGAAGAGGAAGATATTCTCTGACCCATCGCTTCCAAAACAAATCCGCGATGTACTGGGTTTGCCTCCAGCGACGTCTTGCATATAGGTCTTCTTTCATGAACAATCCTGGAGGCAGAACCGGCTGCACCTTGAGTTGCAGTAAATGGTTGGGTGTTAGTGGCTCCAAGTCGTTGGGATTGTCAGGAACGGTTGTGAGCGGTCGGCTATTGAGAATGGCCTCAATCTCACAGATTACCGTCTGAAGGCCTTCATCATCCAGATGCTGTTGGCTGGTGACTGATTGGAGTATTACTTTTATCATGCGAAAGAGCCGCTCCCATACTCCTCCATGATGGGCAGCATGGGGTGGATTAAAAGTCCATTTTATTCCCTTTTGGAGTAGGCTCTGTTCAATATGCTGCAAGTTCCAAGTTCAGGGACTCCTTTAGTTCCTTTTCAGCTGAGACAAAATTTGTTCCATTGTCTGATCGCAACTCAGACACCTGCCCTCTTCTTGCAATGAAGCGTCTGAATGCATGTATGCAGGAGTCAGTATCAAGTGAATGTGCGACTTCCAGATGTATGGCGCGACTGGCTAGACATGTAAAAATTACTCCATATCACTTCAGTATGCTACGATTACGCTTTACTTCCAATGGTCCAAAGTAATCAACTCCTACATGATTGAAGGGTGGAAGGTCAGGAGTCAACCTGTCAACTGGCAAGTCTGCCATTTTTTGTTTGCCTGCACTGGAGCGGACTCTTCTGCATGTTATGCATTCATTAATGACCTTTCTGGCCAAAGAGTTGGCACAGGGAATCCAGTACCTTTGTCGCAGTTCCTTCCACTGTGTCCTGTTTCTTGATGGATATGCAACGGTAAGAGCTTGGAGACATGATGGTCCCTGGGGAGTATCGCGGGGTGCTTTTGTTCACTGGGCATTGCCATTTTGCTGACACGGCCCCCAACCCTCAAGGTGCCTTCGTCAAGAAAAGGATTTAACCTGAAGATGGTGCTGTTTCCTTTTACATTTTCCATGCCCTTCTGCAAGCAGGATATCTCCTGTGGAAATCCTTGCTTTTGGCAAAACTGTAGAATGGTCATCTCAGCGTTCTCCAGATCACTGATTGCTAAGACGTATGGAACAGTTTTCTCTTGCTTTTGTTTTCTTGTAGTCATACCATGTCTGCTTTGATCTTTGTCTTTCTTGCATTTCCTTACAACATCCAAAAGGATAGACTTCAACCTCAGGAGCCATGCCACTGCCTTCTTCAGCCTCCTCCATGTTGAGAAGTAATTCAAAAGGGAAGTAGTAGCGTCACAGTTTTCTTCCACAGTGACATTAACAGTGACAACTCCTTTTCTAAATTCAGGGTCATTGGGACACAGTTCAACTTCAAACGGAGGATCTGGCCAGCAATGGGGTGGTTCTTTTAAGAAGTCTGGGCCATTGATCCAAGTTTTTCCTTTCAGAAAGTTGTCAACATGCAGCCCTCGGGAGGCATAATCAGCAGGGTTCAATTTTGTTCCTATGTATCTCCACTGAGACACCTCTGATGCACTTCTGATGACGTTCACACGGTTGGCCACAAAGGTCTGGAATCTTCTGCTTTCATTCCGGATATATCTCAGAACAGTCATGCTATCTGTCCAAAACAGGGATGCATCCAAATTCATGTGCAACTCCTCAGATAGCATTCTGTCCATACGCACTGCTAGAACCGCAGCCGTGAGCTCCATCCGCGGTGTGGTCATCTGCTTCAAGGGGGCAACTCGGGCCTTTCCCATTAGAAAGGTGACATGGGCCTTGCTGTTGCTGGTCAACCTCAGGTAGGTAACAGTGCCATATCCGATGTCGCTCGCATCGCAGAAGTGGTGCATCTGTGCGGTTTTGACACTTTCAAAGTTGTCTGGAACAAAACATCTACTGACCTTGAACTCTCTCACCTTTGGGAGTTCTTGCCACCATTTCTTCCAGGCTTGGGCATGAACCTCTGGCAACTCGTCATCCCATCCAATGTTCTGCTTGCATAACTCCTGTAGAATGCACTTTGCAGTGAAGGTGAGAGGTGCGAAGAACCCCAATGGGTCAAACACGGAACTGACCATGGACAAAATTCCACGTCTACTGCATGGACGCTCCTTGATGGTCACCTGGAATGTGAAGGCATCTTCCTTGACACACCACTGCACACCCAGCGCCCTTTCACCTGGCAAATCTTCTATGTCAAGGTCAAGATTCTGAACATCCTTTGCCCTTTCAGACTCTGGAATGGAGCCTAAGACAGCTTTGTTGTTGCTAATCCATTTTGTCAACTTAAACCCTCCAGTTGCACAAAGCAGCTTCAATTCCGTACAAAGCTTGATGGCGAAGCCCTCTGTATCAACAGACTTTAAGAGGTCATCCACATAGGAACAATTTCTAACTGTGCTAGTTGCCTCAGCTGAGAAGCACCCTTTGTTATCCTCAGCTGTCCTCTTTAAAGCGTAACTTGCACAGCTCGCTGATGACGTTGCACCAAACAGATGTACGACCATCCTGTACTCTTTCAGTGGCTGGCTGATATCTCCATCAGGCCACCAAAGGAAGCGCAAGAAGTTCACATGATAAGGTGGGACTTTCACTTGATGGTACATCTTCTCCACATCAGCCATGATGGCAATCTTGCCGTGACGGAAACGGACTAAAACTCCAAGTAAGGTGTTTGTAAGATTCGGACCTTGAAGCAGTTCAGTATTCAGTGATTTTCCCTGATAAGCAGCAGAACAATCAAACACCACACGTAAGCTGCCCTTCTTCGGATGGAACACCCCATGATGAGGTATGTACCACACATTTCCACTTTCCTGCATCAACTGCTCTTGTGGCACACGTTCAGCATGCCCACTTGATAGGACTATGTTCATGAAGGCGGTGTACTCCTTATGAAAGTCACTGTTTCTCTGAAACTTTCTCTTCAATGCCATGGTCCGTTGCTCCACGAGGTGGCGGTTGTTTGGCATTGCAGGATCATCCTTCTTGAATGGCAAAGGCAGTTGATAGTGTCCATTAATTAGCTTTGTAGAGCTGTCCATTATTTGCATATATCTGCAATCCTCAACTGACATTTGCTTTGTTTCCTCAAAACCCTTCTCTGGGAAATCATGATTATATTGCTGAATTAAAAGTTCACTCAATTTTTTAACAGAGATCCGATGTGAATGAACATGCTTTGGGCCTTTCTGATTGAGGCATGCATTGTCACTATGGAGAAGTCCATTCACCACCCAACCTAACAGTGTCTTAATAGCAAAAGGCCCATTACCCTGGCTATTGATAATTCTCCATGGTTCCATTAGGTTCGGCGCATTCACCCCTATGAGAAGGTCAACTTCAGCATCAATTTTTGGTATTTTCACATCTTTAAGGTAGGACCATCTCCTTATGTCCTCCTGTCTGGTTACGTATTCTTTTCCTACAGGAATTGCAGGTTGTGTGTAAACTTCAGGTAAGCCTACAAACTCACTTCCTTCCAGGCTACACACTTCAAGGCCGTTGAGCACCAAACTATTGATTGGTTTCTTTTGCCCCATTGTATGCAGAAGGATTTGCTTACGAATTCCCGTAGCACTCAACTACCTTCTAAGCTGTTCTGTGCAAAATGTTACCGAACTTCCTGGGTCAAGGAAAGCGTGGATGACTTGGTTTGAGTCAATTAGCTTGACTTGAACTGGTACGATTGCGAGTGTACAGTCTTTGTCACTGCAGTCAAGTGACTTGGTCTTCACTGAAACCAGCCCACTGCTTACAGTCCTTTCAGGGGCTTTCTCTGAATCCACTTTCTGTGGTATGTGCAAGATAGTTGGATGTAACTTTGAGCACACTGAACAAGTGTGTCTGTTTTTGCAATTTCGACTCATATGCCCTTTAACCAGACAACCAAAGCAGATACCTTTAGTCTTCAACATATCAACTATTGGTTTATGAGACTGGTTCACCAGTTCTTGGCACACTGCAACAACATGTTCACCATTACAGACAGGACAGAGTTTTGACAGACTGATGTTAGACACCTTTGACACTTGCACTGTGTTCTCTGCAGTAGAACGCGCTGCATTGTATTGTGGTACAGCTGCGACTGTTGTGGCAAAACTCCCTCTAGTCTTTGGTTTGGGACTAAGAATGGGCTTGGTGATGCTGATGGTTGCTTTGGGTGGTCGCTTGGTTGAGGCAGCATCCTGGGGGTTGCCAAAATGGGGTCTTGTAGCATCCTGGCCTGCCTTTCCAGGAAGTGAACAAGATCTCCAAAGGTGGCCCTGGCTTGAGTTCGTTCCTTGATGTCGAAAGCAAGTGCTCTCCATTTTTCCTTTAGCTTGTAGGGCACCTTAGAGATAAGAAGCCTCAAGTTTGATGGAAGGTTAAGTTCATCCATGTACCGCAGGGTACGCATGACATTGCAACATCCACGTAAGAAGAGCGCATAGCTTTGCAAAGCTTCTCCATTGTCTGTTGGAATGTTACTCGAATTCAATGCTTTGTCCAAATAAGCATTAGATATTTTGAACTCATCTCCAAAATGTTCTTCAAGTAGCCTTTTTGCTTCGGCATACCCTCTGTCTGCATCCATATGAAAGCAACTTCTGACCAACTCCTTAGGCTGCCCGGACGTGTACTGTTCCAAATAATACAGTCTGTCTTGGCTACTGGTAGTAATTCTTTCTATACTGTGTTGAAATGCCAGCATAAATGGCTTGAAATTAAGTGGTTCACCATTGAACACCGTCAAATCTCTAGTTGGAAGGCAAGCCATCTTTTGCACAATGAGATCAGCAATTGCACCAAGGTTGTTATTGACTGAGCTTGACCGTGGTATGGAGCCTGCAACATTCTGCCTGGCCTGGTTCAATGGTATTGGCTGAGTAGGCCTTTGAGACCTCTTTGGCCTTGTATCTTGAGTTAAAGCTCTATGCAGTGGT
Source organism: Sprattus sprattus (assembly GCF_963457725.1). Taxonomy (NCBI): domain Eukaryota; kingdom Metazoa; phylum Chordata; class Actinopteri; order Clupeiformes; family Clupeidae; genus Sprattus; species Sprattus sprattus. Next base: position 1,889,027 of record NC_137928.1, read on the forward strand.
GTTTTGGGAACAGCATTGATCTTTGCATATTCCACTGGTGAGGCTTCTGGATAAAACTCTTTCACAGTTTGGAAATGACTCATTAAATAGTCATTCATGCCATCACCTGGTGGCTCTGTTGACGTGAATTTAGAGTCAGTGGCCTCAACATCAACGCACTCTAGCACTTTTACTTTGGCTTGAACTGCAGCCAGCTCTGTTTCAAGCTCAACTCTTTCCATTGCATTTTGCACTTCCATTCTCTGTTTTTCCAAAGCATGCTTTTTCTGCAGCCCAGCTGCACGTTGCTCTAGGGCTGCCTTCTCGGCTTCAGCCTTTACACGCGCAGAAGAAACAGATGATGCTCTTGATACCTTGCTTCCAACACTCTGTGCTTTACCAGGATTGGATATGCTATCCAAAGGAGAAACTGCAGCTTGCAATACCTGAGCAGTTCTCCAACCTTCTATTTCATTAGAAGTAAATGCCTCAAAAGTTTGCATTTTTCGTTTGTACCAGTCATCATTATCAATTGCCTTTTCTTCACCCTCAAGCAGCTCTTGCACAGATTCATGACACTCTTTGAAATCACTTACGGCTAGATGCATTTGTTGAATGCCAAAGCTTATTTCTTCAGAACTTCTAACTTTAAATAGTTCCTTTAATTCTTTAATTTTACGTGTACACACACCAAGTTTTCCTCTGCGTGTTGCTTGAGTCTTCTGAAGCTCATCATCCATGATTAAAGTTTAGCAACAGCAATACAAAATATATTTATATCTTCAAAATGCAGTACAGCACAATAGTGTCTTCTGACTTCACACAAAAACCAAAAATCCTCTCCAATAACAGGATCAAAACTGATAGTCAACTTCAAATCATATAATTCAGACAATAAGTCACTCTTCCAAATACAGATTCCAAGTACTACACTCCAATAGTGCATCAGAATTCAAAACTCAAAAAGATCCAAAAATATCTTCAACTCAAAAAGTCCAATGATCTTAAATCAGTATCAAGGTATCCACAAGCTTCACAAATGCAAAAAATCCACAGTTTTCACAATTGCAGTTAAACAAAGAGTCCATGTGCTGTCCAAACATTTCAAAGATGTCCACTTTCAAGCAGCACAAGCAATGGCAAGTTCTTAACCTTTGTGTTGGCGTATTTTCGAAACAAAAATAGCCACAGGAACAGATGCGATCAAGCAAGCTTCTTTGACTGAATGCAAAAAATGATATTGTACCTTAATTGATGAAGTTGTATGTCAGAGGAAAGCAGGCATGGAGGGTAAGCAGGTAGGCAGGCAGGGAGGCAGTGAGGCAGGCAGGGAAGGTAGGTGAGCAGTATCCAGGTGAGCAAGCAGATGCAGTTAAAAAACTAAAGAAAATTCCAGAGCGACAAACGATAATCCAATAGTCTTTGAAAGGTGAGATCAATACGTTCAAAAAAGGTTAAATATATTCAACAAAATTCAGTAAATCCAATAAATTCATTAATCCAATAATCCATCAATTCAATAATCCAGTAATCAATCAATTCAATGATCCAGTAAATTCAATGATCCAGTAAAGAACTGTATGCCTTCTGCTCTTTTCCTTTGTTCTAAGTTCTGAGGTCAGAGGTGATTGTCGGCCATCTTAAAGCTCAAGGCCTTCTCACGACTGCCAAAATAAAAGACCTTTCTAAAATAAAAGATCCTAACTAACTTAAACTAAAAATGGCTCCTACAATGACTCTAGAATGTATGCTGTGTTATTAGAAGACAGGATCAGCTAAATTAATGTTCTCCTGATGAAGGTGTGTGTGTGTGTGTTTAATTATGTAAACCTTGTTTACACACCTTTTACTATTGAAGTGTGTATTTCTGTGTGTCCATGATTCATATGTTGAATAATCAACTTTCGAGGGGGAGACTCTTTGACTGGACAGTAAGATCATGGCTCTAGTGTTTATTCTACATAATTTAATGTGTCTCAGTCATGTGGCTATCAGCAACATTGGCTGGTGTGTGTGTTCATTAAATAACTATGTGGGAAGAAATAGGAGTGACTCTCCTTCAAAAACTGATAACTGAAAACTGTGTGTGTGATTAACAGACAGGAGCAGTGAAAGGAATGTTGTCATGATGAAGGTGTCTGTGTGTCACGGAACAGATCGGGACCAGGGTACTGTTCGGCGACGCTCGCTAAGCGGTTTAGCAAGCTAAATTCCAGGCTAAAAAAAGACAACACCGCTTTAGCCAGTTCGGCGAAGCTAATAACCATGGTAACCAATCGCTTAGCACTAGCCTGCTCCAGGGCAGGCTAACCAAAGTTTAGCTGGCTAAACTTGCCACACCCACGCCAAAAGGAGGGATCCCATTGACAAGGAGTCATAAAGTTTGATTAGCGTAGGAAAAGTTCTTTGCGATCGCCAAGAAGATCCATTTTTCCATCATGATGAGTTCTTGTAGCGCTACCGATCCACCCGACAAGGAATAATTCATTTAGAAGACCTTCTCGAGTCATTTATTGCATACACCACCGTAGATCATTGCATGTCTTCACTTTTTGTAATGTCGGCGATGCACTCATAATTATATGACATTGGTAGCCTACAGTTGATAAACCCGAAATAACTTTCATTCGCAGCCTGAGACTTGATTTGCACATGAATAGCCTACTAACGTTTTCTTTGATCCCAGGAAATTTAAGCATATAACCCATCTCCATTACGGAGATATTGGCGAAAATTGTTTAAGATCTTGTCCCACAATCACAATGTTATTAACCATACGTTATCAACAAATGCAACTTACATCCTTGCAAACGTATAGTTTTGCAAACGTGTCTAATTTTTGTGCATTAGCCTAGTTAATAAAGTCTACCTCAGTCTACCCCACCCCCATGTGTACATGTTCCCCCTATGTGTATTGTTTTTGTATTTATTGTGATTTTTGTATTTATTGTTATTCATGTTTGTTTGTAAGTGTAAGCTACTTGGATGACCTTAATTTCCCTCGGGATCAATAAAGTATCCATCTATCTATCTATCTATCTATCTATCTATCTACTTCACAGCATATATTTTTTGTAGAAAAGGTGGATGCATGATAAGAAGAGAGAAATGCACACAATATATTTTCATGGTTCAATTTATTGAATTTCTTATTAATTCATTTAGGCTACATTTAGTCATTTCGCAGACGGTTTATTCAAAGCAATTTACAAGGACATGTAAAACTACGAATTCCAGGGAAGCGGAGGGGTTCAAACTTGCGATCTGTAGCATGCAAACCATGAGCTCTACCCACTGCACCAGAGTCACATATTAAATGTAGGAAAAGATATCACAAGTTATTCAGTCTAAAGTAAGTTTCTTATATTGCGGTCACAGATGAGGCAGTGTTGAATTTTGACATGATTATGGTCTGGAATTCTTCTTAACGCGTTCATGGTCATATCCTGCCTTAGCGGAGAAAAAAATGAGTCTTTTTCTTTGAGTTTAGACTTTTGTTTGGGAAAAGAAAATCATGGTTTTGGTGATCGACCTATCCTGCCTTTTGAAGCAGGACGTGCACGCGCAATTTAGCTGATGATTTTAGCCTGGGATAAATTAACGAGAGGTTAAAATAAATTAGCGCCCGTCGCCAGACGGGCTTGGCCT